>NC_091979.1:11128794-11293794 GCF_044704955.1 Pristiophorus japonicus
CTAAATTTACAGCTGACACAAAACTTGGAAGTGTAGTGAACAGTGAGGAGGAGGGGGATAGACTTCAGGAAGAAAGAGACAGGCCGGTGGAATGGGCGGACACGTGGCAGATGAAATTTAACGCTGAACAGTGAGACGTGATATATTTTGTTAGGAAGAATGAGGAGAGACAATATAAACTAAAGGGTATAATCCTAAAGGGAGGTGCATGAACAGAGAGACCTGGGGGTATATGGGCACAAATCATTGAAGGGGGCGGGGCTGGTTGAGAAAGCGGTTTAAAAATGCTTCAGGGATCCTGGGCTTCATAAATAGAGGCATAGAGTACAAGAGCAAGGAGGTTATGGTGAACCTGTATAAAACACTGGTTCGGCCCCAGCTGGAGTATTGTGTCCAATTCTGGGCACCACACTTTAGGAAGGATGTGAAGGCCTTAGAGAGGGTGCAGGAAAGATTTACGAGAATGGTTCCAGGGATGAGGGACTTCAGTTACGTGGATAGACTGGGGAAGCTGGGGTTGTTCTCCTTGGAGCAGGGAAAGGTGAGAGGAGATTTGATCGAGGTGTTAAACATCATGAGGGGTCTGGACAGAGTAGATCGAGAGAAACTGTTCCCATTGGTGGAAGGGTCGGGAACCAGAGGACACAGATTTAAGGTGATTGACAGAAGAACCAAAGGCGACATGAGGAGAAATGTTTTTACGCAGCGAGTGGTTAGGATCTGGAATGCGCTGCCTGAGAGGGTGGTGGAGGCAGACTCAATCGTGGCTTTCAAAAGGGAGTTGGATAAGTTTCTGAAGGAAACAATTGCAGGGCTCCGGGGAAAGGACGGGGAGTGGCTGAGGTGCTCTTGCAGAGAGCCGCACAGGCTCGACGGGCCGAATGGCCTCCGTCTGTGCAGTAACCGTTCTGTGATTCTATGGTTCACACAAACGGTAGTGGAATATTTACTCCTTCCCCCAAAGAGCTGTTGAGGCTGGGGGTCAATTGAAAATGTTAACATTGATATTCATCGATTATTGTTCGGCAAGGGTAAGCTTGAGAGGCTGAATGGCCTCCTGTTCCTAGGTTCCTATGCATTTTCCAGCCATGATCCATCCTGCCACCATCTTTCATTCACAGGTAAGAGACTACATGGGGCTTAGTTGCCCCAGAGTTAAAGCCATGCGTACGCTTATACAGGGTATTAGTGAGGCCACACCTGGAGTACTGCGTACAGTTTTGGTTTCCATATTTATGAAAGGATATACTTACATTAGAGGCAGTTCAGAGAAGGTTCACTAGGTTGATTCTGGAGATGAGGGGGTTAATTTATGAGGAAAGGTTGAGGAGGTTGGAACTCTACTCATTGGAATTCAGAAGAATGAGAGGTGATCTTATCGAAACTCTGATGTATATAATGACTCAAAAGACTTGTTACTGTAAACTCACTCAGGTGTAAACCTAGTCCACTTTATTCAAGCCCAAAGTGACTACATGACATGGTACCCGCGCTTATATACCAGGGCCCGCACACATGCGCTACAGCCCGAGGACCTCCGACAGTGGCGCCCCCTGTTGTCTAGTGACCCCAAGCATCAATACATAACAACATCTCCCTTCAAGATCTTAGTATCAGTCTCTTTACAAGTTAAGACGGTCTGGGGCTTTCCGCTCACGAGTTGATCGTCTCAGTTCAACTCCAGTTCTGGGCGAGCGTTCTGAATCAGTTTTGACTGGAGGCTGAGTAGCCGATCTGATGGCCGTGGTAATGACCACGTCAGAGACTGAAAGTCCAGGTTCAGTAATGACAGCAAAGTGCTCTGATGAATGAGCATTGGTTGGTTGGTCACTGACTGCATCTTCCTCAAGCGGTTCCAGTTCATCCGTGTGCCGCAGTTTTACCTGATCAACATGTTTCCTGCATGTTTGCCCATCCTTGAGCACGACAATAAACACTCTGTTACCCTCCTTGGCTGTAACAGTGCCGGCGCGCCACTTTGGACCTTGACCGTAGTTCAGTACATAAACTGGATCATTGACAGAAATATCACGTGACACAGCAGCATGAACATGATACAATGGCTGACTTCGACGTCGGTTTTCAACACGATCATTCAAATCAGGATGAACAAGAGAGTGCTTGATCTTGAGACTTCTTTTCATCAATAGTTCAGCAGGGGAGACCCCGGTAAGCATGTGAGGCCTTGTCCTGTAACTAAGCAATATGCGTGACAATCGATCTGCAGTGAACCTTGAGTTACACGTTTACATAGATGACCTGGAAGAGGGGACAGAGTGTAGTGTAACAAAATTTGCAGATGACACAAAGATTAGTGGGAAAGCGGGTTGTGTAGAGGACACAGAGAGGCTGCAAAGAGATTTGGATAGGTTAAGCGAATGGGCTAAGGTTTGGCAGATGGAATACAATGTCGGAAAATGTGAGGTCATCCACCTTGGAAAAAAAAACAGTCAAAGGGAATATTATTTGAATGGGAGAAATTACAACATGCTGTGGTGCAGAGGGACCTGGGGGTCCTTGTGCATGAATCCCAAAAAGTTAGTTTGCAGGTGCAGCAGGTAATCAGGAAGACAAATGGAATGTTGGCTTTCATTGCGAGAGGGATGGAGTACAAAAGCAGGGAGGTCCTGCTGCAAATGTACAGGGTATTGGTGAGGCCGCACCTGGAGTACTGCATGCAGTTTTGGTCACCTTACTTAAGGAAGGATATACTAGCTTTGGAGGGGTACAGAGACAATTCACTAGGCTGATTCTGGAGATGAGGGGGTTACCTTATGATGATAGATTGAGTAGACTGGGTCTTTACTCGTTGGAGTTCAAAAGGATGAGGGGTGATCTTATAGAAACATTTAAAATAATGAAGGGGATAGACAAGATAGAGGCAGAGAGGTTGTTTCCACTGGTCGGGGAGACTAGAACAGCCTCAAAATGCAGGGGAGCCAATTTAAAACCGAGTTGAGAAGGAATTTCTTCTCCCAGAGGGTTGTGAATCTGTGGAATTCTCTGCCCAAGGAAGCAGTTGAGGCTAGCTCATTGAATGTATTCAATCACAGATAGATAGATTTTTAACCAATAAGGGAATTAAGGGTTACGAGGAGAGGGCGGGTAAGTGGAGCTGAGTCCACGGCCAGATCAGCCATGATCTTGTTCAATGGCGGAGCAGGCTCGAGGGACTAGATGGCCTACTCCTGTTCCTAATTCTTATGTTCTTATGTTCTTATGTTCATACTGTGCTTGATGGTTTGAACGGCACACTCTGCTTGACCATTAGATGGGGGTTTGAATGGTGCTGACCTCACTTGTTTAATACCATTGAGTTTCATGAACTCTTGAAACTCCAGACCTGTGAAGCAAGATCCATTGTCGCTCACAACAATATCAGGCAAACCGTGAGTACCAAACATGACACGAAGGCTCTCAATAGGAGTTGTGGATATACTAGATGACATAATAATACACCCTATCCATTTTGAATACGCATCCACCACAACAAAAAACATCTTTCCCAGGAAAGGCCCCGCAAAATCGATGTGTATCCTCGACCATGGTTTAGATGGCCACGACCAAAGACTCAGCGGAGATTCCACTGGCACTTAACTTAGCTGCATGCAAGTATTGCACTGATGCACACATGGTTCCAGATCAGTCAATTCCAGGCCACCAAACATGAGCCCTGGCAATGGCTTTCATCATGATGATACCAGGATGAGTGCTATGTAGTTCACAGTAGACATTCTGACTGAATGAATAGTTCATCTTTGCGACGGTTGTAAGGTTTGGTCTCCTCACACATCTCCATGGGTATTGCAGACCAATCACCACTGAGGACACAACGTTTCACAACCGATAAAATAGGGTCATGGCTGGTCCAGATCCTAACTTGCTGAGCAGTGACAGGGATCCCTTCACCCTCAAAAGCCTTCATTAGTAGATCTGCAGATTGAGGGGTCTCCATATCAGGTGTGGGCAAAGGCAGAGGACTCAGTGCATCGGCACAATTCTCAGTGCCAAGTCTATGACGAATAACATAATCCTAGGGAGACAGTGTCAATGCCCACCTCTGAATGCGGGACGATGCATTGGTATTAATACCTTTGTTTTCCAAAAACATTGAAATGAGTGGCTTGTGATCCATTTCAAGTTCAAAACGAAGACCAAACAGGTACTAATGCATTTTTTTTCCCCCATACACACAGGCCAAAGCTTCTTTTTCAACCATGCTGTAAGCTCTTTCCGCTTTTGACAAACTTCTCGAAGCATACCCAACAGGTTGTCGCTTACCCGACTCATTTGCTTGTTGGAGTACGCTGCCCACCCCCATATGATGAAGCATCACAGGCCAATACAAGACGCTTACACGGATCATACAGTGAACCAGCAGCTTGTTTGAACAGAGCAAATTCTTAGCTTTCTCAAAAGCTCTAGAGATACACCCCAGACCCAGTTGTTGCCTTTTCTGAGCAGCATGTGCAGTGGCTCTAGTAAAGTGCTCAATCCGGGTAAAAAATTACCGAAGTAGTTGAGTCGCCCAAGGAATGAACGCAGCTCCGTCACATTCTGAGGCCTGGTTGCATTTTTGATGGCCTTGGTTTTCAAATCCGTGGGCCTGATGCCATCAGCAGCAATCTTCCTCCCCAGGAATTCAACTTCAGGTGCCATGAAGACACACTTTGAACGTTTCAGCCTGAGTCCCACTTTGTCCAGTCAATGTAGAACTTCCTCAAGGTTGTTCAGATGTTCAGCAGTGTCGCGACCTGTGACCAGAATGTCATCTTGAAACACGACAGTTCTAGGAATGGACTTTCCATATTCCTCTGAAATATGGCTGCAGCCAAACAAATCCCAAAATCCCAACAGTCCTTTATGGGTGTTGATGCAGGTGAGGTTCTTCGAAGTGTCGACAAGCTCCTGGGTCATATAGGCCGATGTCAGGTCCAGTTTAGTGAACGACTTTCCACCAGCTAGCATGGCGAACAGGTCATCAGCTCTCGGTAATGGATACTGATCCTGTTTCGAAAATCGGTTAATTGTAACCTTGTAGTCTCCACAAATCCTGACAGTGCCATCACTCTTCAACACAGGAACAATGGGGCTAGCCCACTCATTAATCTCGACCCATTCACATTGGAGTCTGTCAAGCTCAATTTCAACCTTCTCCCTTATCATATAGGGAACAGACTGAGCTTTATGATAGTCAGACCTTGCATCAGAATCCAGATGAAGCTACACCTTGGCTCCCATAAAATTTCCAGTGCCCGGTTCAAACAAAGAAGGAAAATGTTTCAACACTTGAGCACACCAAGTGTCATCTACCGATGACAACGCTTTGATATCGTTAATTCCACTTGATTTTCTTGAGCCAATTCCTGCCGAACAGTGTTGGACCATTACCTGGGACGATCCATAATGGAAGATCATGAACCACACCTTCATATGGCACTTTGACTACTGCACTGCCAAATCACCGGTATGAGTTCCTTAGTGTAAATACGCAACTTGGCATTGACTGGACTCAGTTTAGGCTTCACAGCCTCAGTGTCCCACAGCTTGTCGATTGTCCTTTGGCTCATTATCGACTGGCTCGCACCCGTGTCCAGCTCCATCGATACCGGCACGCCATTCAGTTTCACATTAACCATTATCGGTTGGCTCTTTCCCAAGAACGAAGACAGACCATACACTTCCTCCCCGGGTTGTGTATCCGGGCCAGCACTGGACTGGTCATCAGCAGCAATGTGATGGGCGGCAGCACGCTTGCTCAGTTGTGGCCACATTCTCTGAAGCTGCCCCACTTTGGAACAGCCGTTACAGATGTACTGCCTAAACCGACAACCGATGAGGTCAATGATTGCCCTCACCACGCCAACAGGGTGAAATAGGATTCGTACCAGTTGGCGGACTTTGAGCAGCTACAGGTTTCACCTAAGCAGTCGAGTAGGCCCTGCCATAGGCAGCTCTGCCAGACGACGACACAATCTTGTTTACAGTACCTGCCGTGGAGCTCCGACTCCTTGATGACATCTGCCTCAAATTATCATCAATCGTCATGCATGCCTGGCCAGTCAGTCACGATGGCCTTGCTCAAATCCAGCGTCGCTGCAGCCAATAACTTCCACATCATGGTTGATGCCGATCACGAAGAAATCTCGGAGCATGTCTCCCAACATGTTCCCGAACTTACACGGCTCAGCGAGACGTCGCAGGTCGGCAACGAATCCCGACACATCCTGGCCCTCAGCACGAACATGTGTGTAGAAGTGATAACGTGAGATGATGAGCCACTCGTTTGGCTTGAGATGGTCATGCACCAATGCACACAAATCCTTGTATTCTTTGTCCGTTGGACGTGCAGGCGAGAGCAGATTCTTCAAGAGGCCATATATTCTTGAACCACAAACAGTGAGGAAAACTGCCAGGCGCCTAACTGCGTCATCATCTCTCGCCATGTTGTTGGCCACAAAATACTGATCCAGGCGGTCGATAAAATCCACCCAATCCTCACCCTCCACAAATCTCCAGAATTCCAATAGTGCCCATTGTGCATGTGAAGCTTCTTAAGTTACTTCATCGCCAAATGTTATGTATATAATGACTCAAAAGACTTGATACTGTAATCTCACTTAGGTATAAACCTGGTCCACTTTATTCGTGCCCAAAGTGACTAGAAGACCAGCACTTATATACCGGGCCCGCACACACGCACGTACAGCCCGATGACCTCCGAAAGTATCACCTAGTGACCTCTAGTGCCTAGTGACCTCTAGTGTCTAGTGACCTCAAGCATCAATACATGACAGAAATGTATAAGGTTATGAGGGGGCTTGACAAGGTGGATGCAGAGAGGATGTTTCCACTGATGGGGGAGACTAGAACTAGAGGGCATGATCTTAAAATAAGGGCCGCCCATTTAAAACTGAGATGAGGAGGAATTTCTTCTCTCAGAGGGTTGTAATTCTGGGCGAGGACACTAACGTTGGTGCGTCTGTCCTTCCAGGGGATTTGTAGGATCTTGCGGAGACATCGTTGGTGGTATTTCTCCAGCAATTTGAGGTGTCTACTGTACAAGGTCCATGCCTCTGAGCCATACAGGAGGGCGGGTATTACTACAGCCCTGTAGACATGAGCTTGGTGGCATATTTGCGGTACTGGTCTTCAAACATTCTCTTCCTCAGGCGGCCGAAGGACAAAAGCTGTAGACTGCAGGAAGATATCGATGAACTGGTCAGGTGGGCAGAACAGCGGCAAATGGAATTTAATCCAGAGAAGTGTGAGGTAATGCATTTGGGGAGGGCTAATAAGGAAAGGGAATACTCATTAAATGGTAGGATACTGAGAAGTGTAGAGGAACAAGGGGACCTTGGAGTGCAGGTCCACAGATCCCTGAAGGTAGCAGGCCAAGTAGGTAAGATGGTTAAGAAGACATACGGTGTAATTGCCTTTTTTGGCCGAGGCAAAGGCAAGGGGGGGAGGGGGTTATGCTTGAACTGTATAAAACACAGGTTAGGCCACAGCTGGAGTACTGCGTGCAGTTCTGGTCAACACATTACAGGAAAGATGTGATTCCACTAGAGTGGGTATTGATGACATGTCCACAGATCCCTGAAGGGACCATCAATATAAAATAATCACTAATAAATCCATCACGGAATTGAGGAGAAAGTTAATTACCCAGAGGGCGGTGAGAATGTGGAACTCGCTGCCACAGGGAGGGGTTGAGGCGAATAGTATCGATGCATTTAAGGGGAGGCTGGATAAATACATGACGGAGACGAGAATAGAAGGATATGCTGTTGGGTGAGATGGAGAGGGGGACACTCACTAGTCTAGACCCGTTGGGTCGAATGGCTGATCCTGTGCTGTAAGTGTCCACATGTACGCTGACAACACCCAGCTCTACCTCACCCCCACTTCTCTCCACCCCTCCACGGTCTCCAAATTGTCAAACTGCTTGTCCGACATCCAGTTCCGGATGAGCAGAAATGTTCTCCATTTGAATATTGGGAAGACCGAAGCCATTGTTTTTAGTCCCCGCCACAAACTCCATTCCCCAGCCACTGACTCCATCCCTCTCCCCAACTCCTGTCTGAGGCTGAATCAGACTGTTCGCAACCTTGGTGTCATATTTGACCCTGAAATTAACTTTCAACCACATATCCACAGCATAACTAAGCCCGCCTATTTCCACCTCTGTAACATCGCCCGTCTCCGCCCTTGCCTCAGCTCATCCGCTGCTGAAGCCCTCATCCGTGCCTTTGTTGCCTCTAGACTTGACTATTCCAATGCACTCCTGGCTGACCTCCCACATTCTACCCTACGTAAACTAGAAGTGATCCAAAACTCGGCTGCCCGTGTCCTAGCTCACACCAAGTCCTCCTCACCCATCACCCCCTGTGCCCCGTGTCCTAACTCGCACCAAGTCCCGCTCACCCATCACCCCCTGTGCTCGCTGACCCGTGTCCTAACTCGCACCGAGTCCCGCTCACCCATCACCCCCTGTGTTCGCTGTCCCGTGTCCTAACTTGCACCGAGTCCCGCTCACCCATCACCCCCTGTGCTCGCTGACCTACATTGGCTCCCAGTTAAGCAACGCCTCGATCTCAAAATTATCATCCTTGTTTACAAATCCCTCCATGGCCCTCGCCCCTCCCTATCTCTGTAATCTCCTCCAGCCCCAAACCCCCCGAGATGTCTGCCCTCCTGAGCATACTTGATTATAATCGCTCCACCATCGGTGGCCATGCCTTCTGTTGCCTGGGCCCCAAGCTCTGGAACTCCCTCCCTAAACCTCTCCGCCTCTCTTTCTTCCTTCAAGAAAATCCTTAAAACCGATCTCTGTGACTTAGCTTTTGCCCTAATTTCTACTTATGCAGGTCAGTGTCAAATTTCTATCGCATAATACTCCTGTGAAGCGACGTGAGACGTTTCACTAAGTTAAAGGCGCTATATAAATACCAGATGCTGTTGGTGTAAATACTGTGTAACTCTGGAGATAACACTTGTCTGAAGCACGGGTCTCCATTTTTTGACTGGAGTTATACCACAGGAAAGGTGCGTTGTGGAAGATCAGGGGAGAATAATGGTTAAACTGCTCCGTACAAACACATTGTTCAAAATTACTACCAAGTATTGCTAGAGTTTTGAGACATTTTATTGGAAGTAGAGTGAAGTCTTGTAAACAAGTGGAGTCCGCTGTAGTCTCTTCACGCAGTTTCTCAGTCGGCTCGATCTGCAACTTTTCGCCTGAGGTACTTGGTGTGTGAGAGCGATGTTCGCAGGTCCGAGGGCGACACGAGGTGCGTTTGCTGAGATAGCACACCGTGTCCCGCCGTATCGTTGGTGAGCGGGTCCGTGGTCCATCCGCGACAAGAGACGTCTCAGACCGTGGCAAGTACATTGTGTTTGGGTCGGGGATCAGCGGTTGGATTTTCGGTCATTTGCCGCCACCTCTCAGCGCAGCGACAACGGCGGCGGAGAGCACGTGCGCCCGGGCGACCAGCTCCCCGCGCTCCGCCGGGACACTCGGTGCCAGGTTTGCGGGGCGCGGGGGGCGTGGAGCGTTACCACCCGGGAGAGGCGAGCCGGTGTATAATGTCACTGGTTGCAACACCGGCTCAATATTTGGATCGCACCCGTCCCGTACCGTCCTGTAACGCCCCGTGCCGTCCAGAAACGTCCTGTAACGCCCCGTAACGCCCTGTAATACCCCGAAACGCCCAGTACCGCCCTGTAACTCCCCGTAACGCCCCCTATCGCCCTGCAACACCCCGTAACGCCCCGTAACGCCCTGTAATACACCGAAACGCCCAGTACCGTCCTGTAACGCCCCGTAACGCCCTGTAATACCCCGTAATGTCCCGTAACGCCCTGAAGGCCCCATAACACCCCTTCATGACCCGTAACGCCCCATAGCGCCCGAGTGGGAATGCCAGTGAAAGGTGGTGTTCCGGGCTGTCCAGGCCGAAGTGAGTGAAGAAATGACTCCCTCAGGTTGGTGTGAATGTGTTTCTGTTTGTGGTTTATGTCGGGGTCGCTTCACCAATGAATTGGGAATGTTTTTGGTGTATTTTTCAGATTTTTTCCCACAGTAGCCTCTCTTAGGGCGCTCTGAGATGGGCTGTTTAGCTCACAACGCCTTCCTTAGCACTCTGCCCCACACTCAGGGTCCAGCTGGTGAATTCTGCGGCCGGAGACACAGACTGTTCCCGGCACAAAATTTGCCGCTCCGTCCGGGACTCCGTCCGGGACTCCGCCCCAACACGCGACCGAATCTTTCCCTCAGAGAGTATTTGAAGGGACTGGTGGACATAGACTGAGAGGACATTTCCCCATTGTGTCAGCTCAAAACATTCACAGGAACAGGAGGAACCCATTCAGCCCCTCGAGCCTGTTACACAGGAACAGGAGGAGACCCATTCAGCCCCTCAAGCCTGTTACACAGGAACAGGAGGAGGCCCATTCAGCCCCTCGAGCCTGTTACACAGGAACAGGAGGAGGCCCATTCAGTCCCTCGAACCTATTACACAGGGACAGGAGGAGGCCCATTCAGCTCCTCGAGCCTGTTACACAGGAACAGGAGGAGGCCCATTCAGCCCCTCGAGCCTGTTACACAGGAACAGGAGGAGGCCATTCAGCCCCTCGAGCCTGTTACACAGGAACAGGAGGAGGCCATTCAGCCCCTCGAGCATGTGCAGCCATTTAGTTAGATCACAGCTGATCTCTTTCTTAACTCCATTTATCCCCCTTGGTTCCGTATCTCTTAACACCCTGACTGAACAAAAATCTATCAATCAGTCTTGAAATTTTCAATTGACCCCCAGCCTCCACAGCTTAGTGGGGAGAGAGAGTTCTAGGTTCCCACTGCCCTTTGTGTAAAGAGGTGGTGTCTGACCTCACCCCTGAAAGACTCGACTCTCTGGCCCCACCCCTGTCCTGCAACAGCCCTCGTCCCTGTCATGCCCCTGTCCTGCCCCGCCCCCTGCCCTGCAATGCCCATTTACCACTCTGCCCCGCCCATGTACCAACCTGTCTCGCCCATGTACCATCTGCCCCTCCCATGTACCAACCTGCCCGCCCATATCTCACCAACCTGCCCTGCCCCTATCCCTCCCCTCGTCCCGCCCATATCCCATCCACCTCCCCCGCCACTGCCCCGCCCTTGCCACATACTGCCCCGCCCATGTCCCACCCCTTGCCCCGCCCATATCCCATCCACCTGCCCCGCCCCTGTTCCGCCCATGTCCCTACCCTTGCCCCGCCCATATCCCATCCACCTGCCCCGCCCCTGCCCCGCCCATGCCACACACTGCCCCGCCCATGTCCCACCCCTTGCCCCGCCCATATCCCATCCACCTGCCCCGCCCCTGTTCCGCCCATGTCCCTACCCTTGCCCCGCCCATATCCCATCCACCTGCCCTGCCCCTGCCCCGCCCATGCCACACACTGCCCCGTCCATGTTCCTCCCCCTGCCCTGTATTCCTACCCCTGCCCGGATTTAGCTATGTGGAAGGAGATCGCTCCCTCTGCCTGTTCTCTCCGGGGACCCAGCTCAGTTACTATGCTCCAATCTCGGAGGCATTTGGTCAGCACCTCATTGCTGATGTGGCTGAGGCTTCGGAGTGTCAGGCAGGCTGGAGGCCAGGGGCACATCGGGAACACAGCTCCTGCGCTGGAGAACAGTGGCTGGGCCTGGGAATGGGACAGGCATTGATCATTGATTGCAAATGGGGCTGGTAAATGAGGGCGTGGAACGTGTGGGACATGTGACCCCAGGTGTGGGAGGAATGTGTGGGTCATGTGACCCCGGGTGTGGGAGGAACGTGTGGGTCATGTGACCCCAGGTATGGGAGGAACGTGTGGGACATGTGACCCCAGGTGTGGGAGGAACGTGTGGGTCATGTGACCTCAGGTGTACGAGGAACGTGTGGTTCATGTGAACCCAGGCGTGGGAAGAACGTGTGGGTCATGTGACCTCAGGTATAGGAGGAACATGTGGGTCATGTGACCCCAGGTGTGGGAGGAACGTGTGGGTCATCTGACCTCAGGTATAGGAGGAACATGTGGGTCATGTGACCCCAGGCGTGAGAGAAATGTGTGGGTCATGTGACCCCAGGTGTGGGAGGAACGTGTGGGACATGTGACCCCAGGTGTGGGAGGAATGTGTGGGACATGTGACCCCAGGTGTAGGAGGAACGTGTGGGTCATGTGACCCCAGGTGTAGGAGGAACGTGTGGGACATGTGACCCCAGGTGTGGGAGGTACGTGTGGGACATGTGACCCCAGGTGTAGGGGGAACGTGTGGGACATGTGACCCCAGGTGTGGGAGGACCGTGTGGGTCATGTGACCCCAGGTGTGGGAGGAACGTGTGGGACATGTGACCCCAGGTGTGAGAGGAAAGTGTGGGACATGTGACCCCAGGCGTGAGAGAAATGTGTGGGTCATGTGACCCCAGGTGTGGGAGGAACGTGTGGGACATGTGACCCCAGGTGTGGGAGGAACGTGTGGGACATGTGACCCCAGGTGTAGGAGGAACGTGTGTGTCATGTGACCCCAGGTGTAGGAGGAACGTGTGGGACATGTGACCCCAGGTGTGGGAGGTACGTGTGGGACATGTGACCCCAGGTGTGGGAGGAATGTGTGGGACATGTGACCCCAGGTGTAGGAGGAACGTGTGGGACATGTGACCCCAGGTGTAGGAGGAACGTGTGGGTCATGTGACCACAGGTGTGGGAGGAACGTGTGGGTCATGTGACCACAGGTGTGGGAGGAATGTGTGGGTCATGTGACCCCAGGTGTGGGAGGACTGTGTGGGTCATGTGACCCCAGGTGTGGGAGGAACGTGTGGGACATGTGACCCCAGGTGTGGGAGGAACGTGTGGGACATGTGACCACAGGTGTAGGAGGAACGTCAGGATGGTCCAATGCCAGGCAAGTGACTCCAGTGCCTCAGTGCCCCAGTCCCGTTAGTTTGGAAGTATTTTGCTGGACACGTTTGCGTCTCACACCGTTATGAAGCTGGCCACGTCCTGCACAAGTCTGTAAACGATCTCCAGGTTTATTCAGGAAGTATTTCATGGTCGAACCGTCTCCCCTGATTGAAGTTCCGGCCGGTTATTCCAGCAGCCACACAGCTCAACCACAGCTGCAACAGAGAAAATAACCGTCGGCGTTAGTGCCCAAAGTCTCTCTGCTTCCGGCATCCATTCATTGCTCAGATCAAAGTGAAATGTCGAAATGAGAAGTATTCTCCAACAGCCAGCGGAATCGGAGTTTGCTCCAGAGTCTGAGGCCAGCGGGTTTGGTTTCATCTCACTTTATGCTATCGTCATCAGGAACGCGCTCCTGACAGGAGACTGCAGGCAGGCTGGGTAAATAACGAGCGGGGGGAGAGCGGCGGGGGGGGAGGGGAGTGAGGGGGAGTGGGGGGAGGGGAAAGAGCTGGGGGAGAGAGGAGAGGGAGAGCAGTGGAGTGGGGGGCTGGGGGAACTGGGGGTGGAGTGGGGGAAGAGGGGGGGATGAGCGGAGGGAGGGGGGAAGAGCGGGGTGAGGGGGAAGAGCAGGGGGGAGGGGGAAGAGAGGGAGAAAGGGGAAGAGTGGGGGGTGGGGCAGGAGCAGGGTAAGAGCGGGGGGGGTGGGGCAAGAGCGGGGGAGGGGAGGAAGGGGGATGGGGGAAGAGTAGGGGGGGAGTGTGGGGGGAGTGGGACTGATTGGATCACGCCATCACCGAGCTGGCACAGGCACGATGGGCTGAGTGGCCTCCTTCTGTGCTGTTACACAGGAACAGGAGGAGGCCCATTCAGCCCCTCGAGCCTGTTACACAGGAACAGGAGGAGGCCCATTCAGCCCCTCGAGCCTGTTACACAGGAACAGGAGGAGGCCCATTCAGCCCCTCGAGCCTTTTACACAGGAACAGGAGGAAGCCATTCAGCCCCTTGAGCTTGTTACACAGGAACAGGAGGAGGCCATTCAGCCCCTCGAGACTGTTACACAGGAACAGGAGGAGGCCATTCAGCCCCTCGAGCCTTTTACATAGGAACAGGAGGAGCCCATTCAGCCCCTCACGCCTGTTACACAGGAACAGGAGGAGCCCATTCAGCCCCTCACGCCTGTTACACAGGAATAGGAGGAGGCCATTCAGCCCCTCGAGCCTGTTACACCATTGAATTAGATCATAGCTGATCTGTATCTTAACCCCATTTACCCGCCTTGGCTCCGTAACCCGTAATACCCTAATAAATATCGATCATAGAAACATAGAATATAGGTGCAGGAGTAGGCCATTCGGCCTTTCGAGCCTGCACCACCATTCAATAAGATCATGGCTGATCATTCCCTCAGTACCCCTTTCCTGCTTTCTCTCCATACCCCTTGATCCCTTTAGCCATAAGGGCCATATCTAACTCCCTCTTGAATATATCCAATGAACTGGCCTCAACAACTCTCTGCGGTAGGGAATTCCACAGGTTAACAATGCTCTGTGTGAAGAAGTTTCTCCTCATCTCAGTCCTAAAGGCCTACCCCTGATCCTAAGACTGTGTCCCCTGGTTCTGGACTTCCCCAACTTCGGGAACAATCTACCCACATCTAACCTGTCCAGTCCCGTCAGAATCTTATATGTTTCTATGAGATCCCTTCTCATCCTTCTAAACTCCAGTGTATAAAGGCCCAGTCGATCCAGTCTCTCCTCATATGTCAGTCCGGCCATCCCGGGAGTCAGTCTGGTGAACCTTTGCCGCACTCCCTCAATAGCAAGAACGTCCTTCCTCAGATTAGGAGAACAAAACTGAACACAATATTCCAGGTGGGGCCTCACTAAGGCCTTGTACAACTGCAGTAAGACCTCCCTGCTCCTCTACTCAAATCCCCTAGCTATGAGGGCTGTAATGTCTGTAAGCTTGTAATGTTTGTAGCTCCACACTATAGATGTGGATGTATTGTGTACTGCAAGATTCCAGAGACTTCCGAGAGAGCTGCCTGCCATGTCGTAAGCTGTGTGTGCTGTGCTCTGTGAATATACGACGAGGATCGGATTTTTCGGATGATTTAAAGCTTAAATTTTGTTGGTGAAGGATTCAGCCAGCCGACAGAGAGACTTTGGAAAAAAGCTACAAAATCCAAGCACACGGTGTAAACAGCTAGAGATTAAAATGGCAGGTGTATTGGGATATTTGGGTGAGCAGAGAGATGACTGGGAACATTTTACAGTGCATGTGGATCGGCTAGAATTGTATTTTATTGCAAATAACATAATCGAAGTTCCAGACCATGCAGTCCAGAACCGAACTGTGTTGGAACGTAAGAAAGCGATCTTCTTATCAGAGGCAGGTCTGGCATTATATGACACTCTTGTAAATCTGCTTGTACCTGACGAGCCGAAGGATACAACGCTTAAAGAGATTTTAACGAAGTTGGAGCAGCACTATAACCCCAAACCGTTAGAAATTGCTGAAAGCTATCGTTTCAGGATTCGGAATCAAAAGACTGATGCATGTATCAGTGATTACATCGTTGCATTATAAAAGCTTTCGATGCACTGTAATTTTGGAAACTTTCAAAACCGATCATTACGGGATTGTTTTGTTTGTGGGATGAAAAATGATGCGATTAGAAGGAAGTTATTGACGACGGATGACTTGACTTTTGAGATTGCTTGTCAGACAGCGAGGTCGATGGGCATGGCCGAACAATATTCCCGAGAATTAAATAATGATTGCGGTCGTCAGTCAACCGAGGTAAATCACCTGCAGGTTCAAAGTAAAAGACGATAGGGGCCCAAAGTCTCAGAAACTGGAAGTTCTAACAGAGCGTCGAAGTCGTGCTATAGGTGCCTGGGACAACACATTGCTCAAAGTTGTCCATACGTGAAGGCAGAGTGTTTCTTCTGCAGGAAGACTGGGCATCTTGCGAAGGCATGCTGACTGAAGGGTAAACCAGGTTTTAAAGCTATGAGTCCAGCGTTCAAAGCTATGAGTAGAAATCCCAAGAGACTACATAGCATGGAAGAACAACAACAGGACGAGGAGATGTTAGAGTTACACGTCATCAGGAACACGAGGTTAATGGACAGCGATTCGGAAAGCATCAAAATCAACATAGATGTTGCAGGATTCAGGATACCAATGGAAATTGACACGGGTGCAACCGTGAGTGTAGCACCGGAGTCACTGTACCACGACAAATTGCGTGATTTCCAACTGGAGAAATCCAAGATAGAGCTGCGAGGCTACTCCGGAGAGAAAATTCCTGTGGTAGGTCGTATCACCGTACCAGTGAAATATAAAGATCAATTTCAGAACTTGCCTCTAATAGTAGTGAAAGGAGACAAGCCGTCCTTACTAGGAAGAAATTGGTTGAGCTCACTGAAGCTGGATTGGAGTAAGATTTTCTGTGTGGAAGCGAGATTTTCATCAACGGATGAGGTTATCAAGCAGTATCCGAAGGTGTTCTGTGAAACGGGCAGTCCGATCCAAGGCTTCAAGGTGAGTGTCAAGATACAGAAGGACGCTAGATCGGTTTACTACAAGCCACTTTCCAGACCATATGCACTCAAGGAGAAAGTTGAGCAAGAACTCAAAAGACTGGAGACTGAGAACATTATTTGTAAGATAGATCGATGTAATTGGGCTACACCCATTGTTGTTGTACCTAAGTCCGATGGTAAGGTAAGATTGTGTGGTGATTATAAACTAACCGTAAACCAGGTTTCAGAGGGTACTGTCCCCAATACATTGCCGAATATAGAAGATTTGTTCACAACCCTGACAGGTGGTCAGATCTTCTCAAAACTGGATCTTACGAATGCCTACTTACAGCTTGAACTAGATGAGGAGTCCAAGTCATGTTTGACTATAAATACTCAACTCGGCCGACATCAATTTAATAGGCTACCGTTTGGAGTGTCTTCCACCCCTGCCATATTCCAAGGGGTGGTGAACCAGATTTTGCAAGGTATTGAGGGGGTAGTATGTTATTTGGATGACATACTAATTTCAGCACCAAATAGGCAAATTCATAATAACATATTGAATGAAGTCCTCAAAAGGCTAGAGAAGCACAGAGTACGAGTGTCTGCTCGTAAGTGTGAGTTATTTAAAAACTCAGTGGAGTACTTAGGGTACAGAGTAGACAAAGATGGTTTACATCCAATCATGGAAAAATTGGATGCGATCAAAAATGCACCCACTCCCAGGAATGTCACTGAACTTCGTTCATTCTTGGGTCTTTTGAACTATTATGGGAAGTTCCTACCAAATTTGGCTACAGTATTACATCCACTGAATGAACTTTTGAAAAAACAGGTCCAGTGGAAGTGGTCAGAAGAATGCAATACAGCATTCAAGGAGTGTAAAAGCAAATTGGTAGAGAGCACCATGTTAGTTCACTATGACACATCTCAGGAGATTAAGCTAGCATGTAATGCCTCTCTATGGAGTTGGGGCAGTAATCTCTCATGTATCACGTAGTGGGGAGGAGAGACCAATTGCTTTTGTTCACGCACTCTCAGTGTCAGTGAGAGTAATTATGCGCAAATTGAAAGGGAAGCTTTGGCATTAATATTTGGGGTCAAGAAGTTTCACAAATGCTTGTATGGTCGTAAGCTTACTATCGTTATGGACCATAAGCCCCTAACAGCAATCCTCCATCCAAAGTCCCCAGTTCCAACATTAGCTGCAGCCCGAATGCAGAGAGGAGCTTTGATTTTGTCAGCATATACATATGATATTGAATACAGACGATCAGCTGATCACAGTAATGCTGATGCAATGTCTAGATTGCCTTCCCCATCACAAGTTACACCCGATAGGGAAGAAGTGTTTTATTTTTCATACATTGATGAACTGCCAGTCACAGCTGAAGAGATTGGTAGAGCAACCAAATGTGACCCAGTGATGTCAAAGGTGTATGAGTATATTGCAAATGGATGGCCAAACCAGGTAATAGACAAAGATAAACATCCATTCTTCATTCATAGGAATGAATTATCAGTCGATTAAGATTGTATCATGTGGGGTGCAAGAGTGGTTATACCAAATAAATTCAGGTCCAAGTTATTAGGAGACCTCCATGAACAGCACCTGGGAATGTGCTTGACCAAGAGTTTTGCACACAGTTACTTATGGTGGCTAGGTCTTGATAAAGATATAGAGTACATCGTGAGTCAGTGTACGACATGTCAATCGGTAAGCAAGCAACCACCACCAGTACCATTACAGCCATGGAAATGTGGCAAAGGCTACATATTGATTTTGCTGAGTTAGAAGGACAACAATTGTTCATTGTGATTGATAGCCATTCGAAGGGGTTGAGGTGTTTCCAATGTGGAAAATAACAACAAGTAAATCATTGGACATTTTACGAAAATTATTTTCTTCATTTGGCCTCCCTGAAGAAATTGTTTCGGATAATGGGCCACAATTTCATTCAGAAGAATTTGCACAATTCACGAGCAAAAATGGTGTGAAACATACCAAGGTTCCACCATACCATTCTGCTTCGAATGGTGCAGCAGAGCGCACTGTACAAATTGTAAAACGTGCTCTCATAAAACAAATGTTAGATCCAAATCCAAGGAAACGACAGTTGTCATTGGATCACAAATTGGCTAATTTTTTGATTACATATCGAAATACTCCTCATACAACTACTGGTAGAACACCAGCAGAGTTGTTTCTCAAACGACAGTCTCAAACCAGATTCTCGATGTAAAAGCCAAATTTGGCACAGTCCGTAGAAGAGACACAATTAAGACAGAAAGAGAATCATGATAGAGGTAGAGTAAAAGAGAGAAGTGTGAAATTAAACCAGAAGGTGAGAGTGAAGAACCATCACCATAAATGGTTAAAGTGGTTACCAGGAAGAGTGGTGAAGATATGTGGTCCTCGCACATATTTGGTAAAGACGTTTGATAATGGCCAGGTTAGGTTTGTTCATATTGATCATATTTTACCTACAGACATGGAAGGAGTTGAAGGTGGGAATGATTCAATTATTTCTGACTCATCAGATAGTTTTGATACACCAGTAGCAAATTCTGAATCCAATGTACTGGAAACAAATCGAGGAGAAAATCAGAATGGAAGTCTGAGTCCGAGTCAGGAAAACAAAGAGCCTGAAGTTAGAGTGAGTTCAAATGAAAATCAAGGAAATTCTGTGGAGGAAAATGTTCCTCAGGATGAGCCTCGAATGAGTTTAGATTCGACACCATGTTTCGAAGGTTCTGTTCGAGAGCGAAGGTATCCTCTTCGAAACAGAAAACATGTGGTGAAGTTAAATTTGTAAATATAAAAAAAAATAAGTTTATATCCTGTGTTATGTATAAACATGAAGGTTATGTATGATGTTTGTTATGATGGCTTCTTCATTAAGGAGGGAGAAGTGTAATGTCTGTAAGCTTGTAATATTTGTAGCGCCACACTGTGGATGTGGACGTAGTGGGTACTGCAAGTGCATAGTTAATAATGAACAGCCCAGGCAGATTTCCGAAGACTTCCGAGAGAGCTGCCTGCCATGTTTGGAAGCTATGTGTGCTGTGCTCTGTGAATATATCACAAAGGCCAACATACCATTTGCCTTCTTCACCGCCTGCTGCACCTGTATGCCAACTTTCAATGACTGATGAACCATGACGTCCAGGTCTCTTTGCACCTCCCCTTTTCCTAATCTGCCACCATTCAGATAATATTCTGTCTACGTGTTTTTGCCCCCAAAGTGGATAACCTCACATTTATCCACATTGTACTGCATCTGTCATACATTTGCCCACTCACCTAACCTGTCCAAATCACCCTGCAGCCTCTTACCGTCCCCCTCACAGCTCACACTGCCACCCAGTTTTCCCCATCACTGATGTCAGGCTAACCGGTCCAAAATTACCCGCTTTCTTTCTCCCTCCCTTTTTAAAAAGTGGTGTTATATTAGCTACCCTCCAGTCCATAGGAACTGATCTAGCGTCGATAGATTGTTGGAAAATGATCAACAATGCATCCACTATTTCTAGGGCCACTTCCTTAAGTACTCTGGGATGCAGACTATCAGGCCCCGGGGATTTATCGGCCTTCAATCACATCAATTTCCCTAACACAATTTCCCGCATATTAAGGCTATCCTTCAGTTCCTCCTTCTCGCTAGACCCTTGGTCCCCTAGTACTTCCGGAAGGTTATTTGTGTCTTCCTTCGTGAAGACAGAACCAAAGTATTTGTTCAATTGGTCTGCCATTTCTTTGTTCCCCATTATAAATTCACCTGAATCTGACTGCAAGGGACCTACGTTTGTCTTCACTAATCTTTTTCTCTTCACATATCTATAGAAGCTTTTGCAGTCAGTTTTTATGTTCCCGGCAAGCTTCCTCTCGTACTCTATTTCCCCCTCCTAATTAAACACTTTGTCCTCCTCTGCTGAATTCTAAATTGCTCCCAGTCTTCAGGTTTGCTGCTTTTTCTGGCCAATTTATATGCCTCTTCCTTAGATTTAACACGATCCTTAATTTCCCTTGTTAGCCACGGTTGAGCCACCTTCCCCATTTTATTTTTACTCCAGACAGGGATGTACAATTGCTGAAGTTCATCCATGTGATGTTTAAATGTTTGCCATTGCCTATCCACCGTCAACCCTTTAAGTATCATTTGATTGTCTACTCTATCCATTTCACGTCTCAAACCATCGAAGTTACCTTTCCCTAAGTTCAGGATCCTAGTCTCTGAATTAACTGTGTCACTCTCCATCCTAATAAAGAATTCTACCATATTATGGTCACTCTTCCCCAAGGGGTCTCGCACAACAAGATTGCTAATTAGTCCTTTCTCATTACACATCACCAAGTCTAGGATGGCCAGCTCCCTGGTTGGTTCCTCGACATATTGGTCTAGAAAACCATCCCTAATACACTCCAGGAAATCCAGATTCCCACTGCCCTTTGTGTGAAGAAGTGCTCCCTGACATCTCCCCTGAACGGCCGGGCTCTAATTTTAAGGTCCTGCCCCTTGTTCTGAACTCCCCCCCACCAGAGGGAATGGTTTCTCTCTCTCTCTCTCTCTGTCTCCCTCTCTCTCTCCCTCTCTCCCTCTCTCTCCCTCTCTCCCTCTCTCCCTCTCTCTCTCCCTCTCTCTCTCCCTCGCTCTCTCTCCCCCCGACTCCCTCTCTCTCCCCCTATCTCCCTCCCTCTCTCCCTTTCTCTCTCCCTCTCTCTCCCCCTCTCTCTCTCTCCCTCTCTCTCTCTCCCTCTCTCTCTCTCTCCCTCCACCTTATTGAACCCTTTAATCACCTTAAACACGTCAGTTCGATCAGCCTTAATCTTGTATACTCCAGGGAATACAGTCTGTATTCTGTGCAATCCGTCCACATAATTTGACACCTTTAACACTGTAACATTGCAGGAAGAATGTGATTGCACTGGAGAGGGTATGGAGGAGATTTATGAGGATGTTGCCTGGACTGGAGAATTTTAGCTATGAGGAAATATTGGTTAGGCTGGTGTTGTTTTCTTTGGAACAGAGGAGGCTGAGGGGAGACCTAATTGAGATGTATAAAATGATGAGGGATCTGGATAGAGTGGATTGGAGGGACCTGTTTCCCTTGGCAGAAGGGTCAACAACCAGGGAGCATAGATTTAAAGTAATTGGGGGGAGGTTTAGAGGGGATTTGAGGGGAAATGTCTTCACCCAGAGGGTGGTGGGGGTCTGGAACTCACTGCCTGAAAGGGTGGAAGAGGCAGAAACCCTCACCACATTTAAAAAGTACTTGGATGTGCACCTGAAGTGCTATAAGCTACAGGGCTACGGGCCGAGAGCTGGAAATTAGGGATTGGGCTGGGTAGCTCTTGGTCGGCCGGCGTGGACACGATGGGCCGAAGGCCTCCTTCCATGCTGTAAATTTCTGTGATAATTCTGCTGCATCCCTTCCAAGGCCGATATATTCTTCATGGGGTGCCATGTGATGGGGCGACCACATCGTTAGACTGGGCCAATCGGACTGAGTGGCCCCCGGCCTGCGAGTACCATTGGAACAGGCCGGGGAGTGGAAGGAGCAGCGTGGCGGTGTACCACTCCAGGGAACAGCACATGCTGGAGCAGGAGAGCAACGGCAGTGAAGAGCGGTGTCACCAAGGTCCAGGTCGGTGATTAGGTACAGCTGGTACAGCAGGAGTGGCGAGGTCGGGGTGAAGGAGTGGCGAGAGACTGTAGAGGGATGTGATCGGAGCCCAGGGAGGCACAAGTTCGGGGGCCAGGGGCCCAGGGGCAGCACGGGCCAGCCCACACTGTGCGATATGTGTGCGCACTAGGTCCGTGTAGCAGAACTTGGTCTCCAGTCGTCTTGGGTAACCCTTGCCACTGGACCAAGACCTAGCTCTGTCAAGCCCCGTGTGGTGGCTGGTGTGCAACGGTCACCCCACGTTAAAAAAATCCACCCACAGGCATCTTCCACCCTCCTGGATGTAGTTCGGGATCCGGAATATTAGCTCCACGATGCTGAGAATGACGTGAATAGCACGTGTATTGAGTTGGTTTTACCGCAGGTAAAAGGTCCACAGCCAGATAGGGAATGGATGACCAACAGGAAGAACAGTGCAAGGAAGGTAGTGCAGGGGTCCCCTGTGGTCATCCCCCTGCAAAACAGATACACCACTTTGGGTACTGTTGAGGGGGATGACACATCAGGGGAGGGCAGCAGCAGCCAAGTTCATGGCAATGTGGATGGCTCTGCTGCACATTAGAGCAGGAAAAAGAGTGGGAGAGCGATAGTGATAGGGGATTCTATTGTAAGGGGAATAGATAGATGTTTCTGCAGCCGCAACCGAGACTCCAGGATGGTATGTTGCCTCCCTGGTGCAAGGGTCAAGGATGTCTCAGAGCGGGTGCAGAACATTCTGAAAAGGGAGGGGTACCAACGATATAGGTAAAAAACGAGATGAGGTCCTACGAGATGAATTTAGGGAGCTCGGAGCTCAATTAAAAATTAGGACCTCAAAAGTACTAATCTCAGGATTGCTATCAGTGCCATGTGCTAGTCAGAGTAGGAATCGCAGGATAGCTCAGATGAATACGTGGCTTGAGTAGTGGAGCACAAGGGAGAGATTCAAATTCCTGGGGCATTGGAACCGGTTCTGAGGGAGGTGGGACCAGTACAAACCGGACAGTCTGCACCTGGGCAGGACCGGAACTAATGTCCTTGGGGGAATGTTTGCTCGTGCTGTTGGGGAGGAGTTAAACTAATATGGCAGGGGGATGGGAACAGATGCAGGGAGTCAGAGGGAAGTAGAATGGAGGCAGAAGCAAAAGATAGAAAGAAGAAAAGTAAAAGTGGAGGGCAGAGAATCCCAAGGCAAAAAGCAAAAAGGGTCACATTACACCAAAATTCTAAAGGGGCAAAGTGTGTTAGAAAGACAAGCCTGAAGGCTCTGTACCTCAATGCGAGGATTATTTGGAATAAGGTGGACAAATAAACTGCGCAGATAGCAGTTAACGGATATGATGTAATTGGCATCACGGAGATATGGCTCTAGGGTGACCAAGGCTGGGAACTCAACATCCAGGGGTATTCAACATTCTGGAAGGACAGACAGAAAGGAAAAGGAGGTGGGGTGGCATTGCTGGTTAAAGAGGAAATTAATGCAATAGTAAGAAAGGACATTAGCTTGGATGATGTGGAATCGGTATGGGTGGAGCTACGGAATACCAAAGGGCAGAAAAGGCTAGTGGGAGTTGTGTACAGACCACCAAACAGTAGTAGTAAGGTTGGGGACAGCATCAAACAATAAATTAGGGATGCATGCAATAAAGGTACAGCAGTTATCATGGGTGACTTTAAGCTACATATTGATTGGGCTAACCTAACTGCTAGCAATGTGGTGGAGGGGGATTTCCTGGAGTGTATTAGGGATAGTTTTCTAGACCAATATGTCAAGGAACCAACTAGGGAGCTGGCCATCCTAGACTAGGTGATGTGTAATGAGAAAGGACTAATTACCAATCTTGTTGTGCAAGGCCCCTTGGGGAAGAGTGACAATAGCATGGTAGAATTCTTTATTAAGATGGAGAGTGACACAGTTAATTCAGAAACTAGGGTCTTGATCTTAAGGAAAGGTAACTTCGATGGTTTGAGTCGTGAATTGGCTAGAGTAGACTGGCAAATGATACTTAAAGTGATGACGGTGGATAGGCAATGGCAAATATTTAAAGATCACATGGATGAACTTCAGCAATTGTACATCCCTGTCTGGAGTAAAAATAAAATGGGGAAGGTGGCTCAACCGTGGCTAACAAGGAAAATTAAGGATAGTGTTAAATCCAAGGAAGAGGCATATAAATTGGCCAGAAAAAGCAACAAACCTGAGAACTGGGAGAAATTTAGAACTCAACAGAGGAGGACAAAAGGTTTAATTTCCCTAACACAATTTCCCGCCTACTAGGAATAGGTGCCTACTCCTGCACCTATTTTCTATGTTTCTATGTTTCAGTGAAACACCTGTGAACTCATCGCTTTTTGGCGTGGAAGCAAGTCATCCTCGCTTCGAGGGATCGCCTGTGATGAGACTGAGCCAATCACACTGCTGCACCTATGATACCGTCACGTGTTCCTGCCAACACAAGGTTTTAATGCTATAAATAAAGCACAGGGACTTACCAAATACACCACAAACAGCACATAGAGGAGAAGGAGGACTCCAGCAACAACGTACAGGTAAACGTTGTCCAGGTGTTCCACGAAGTCCGCTACAAAGTAGGCGTTAACGGCTATGACCAACATGGTGATCAGCACACCAACAATCTTCCCCAACCTGGGAGGAGACAGAGAGTAACTCATACCATAATCAGCAGACATGCTGAACCCTGCTGTCTAAACCACAGTCACTCACTCTGTATCTAACCCCGTGCTGTACCTGCCCTGGGAGTGTTTGGTGGGACAGTGTAGAGGGAGCTTTACTCTGTATCTAACCCCATGCTGTATCTGCCCTGGGAGTGTTTGATGGGACAGTGTAGAGGGAGCTTTACTCTGTATCTAACCCCGTGCTGTATCTGCCCTGGGAGTGTTTGATGGGACAGTGTAGAGGGAGCTTTACTCTGTATCTAACCCCGTGCTGTACCTGCCCTGGGAGTGTTTGATGGGACAGTGTATAGGAAGCTTTACTCTGTATCTAACCTGTGCTCTACCTGCCCTGGGAGTGTTTGATGGGACAGTGTAGAGGGAGCTTTACTCTGCATCTAACCCCGTGCTGTACCTGCCCTGTGAGTGTTTGATGGGACAGTGCAGAGGGAGCTTTACTCTGTATCTAACCCCGAGCTGTATCTGCCCTGGGAGTGTTTGATGGGACAGTGTAGAGGGAGCTTTCCTCTGTATCTAGCCCCCTGTACCTGCCCTGTGAGTATTTGATGGGACAGTGTTGAGGGAGCTTTACTCTGTATCTAACCCCATGCTGTACCTGCCCTGGGAGTGTTTGATGGGACAGTGTTGAGGGAGCTTTACTCTGTATCTAACCCGTGTTGTATCTGCCCTGTGAGTGTTTGATGGGACAGAGTTGAGGGAGCTTTACTCTGTATCTAACCCCGTGCTGTACCTGCCCCGGGAGTGTTTGATGGGACAGAGTTGAGGGAGCTTTACTCTGTATCTAACCCGTGTTGTACCTGCCCTGGGAGTGTTTGATGGGACAGTATAGAGGGAGTTTTACTCTGTATCTAACCCCCTGTATCTGTCCTGTGAGTGTTTGATGAGACAGAGTTGAGGGAGCTTTACTCTGTATCTAACCCGTGTTGTACCTGCCCTGGGAGTGTTTGATGGGACAATGTATAACATAGAAGTTTACAGCACAGAAATGGCCATCCGGTCCATGCCGGTGTCTGTGCTCCACTCGAGCCTCCTCCCACCCCTCTTTATCTTATCCTATCAGTATATCCCTCTGTTCCTTTCTTCATCATGTGCTTGTTAAACTTCCTGTTCAACGCCTCGGTGTGACTGGCCTCAAACATGCGCTGCTACTTACGTTCCATTGGTGAATTGGTGCATTAACGTCCTAAGACTGGTGAATGTCAAGATGGGAATAAGAGCAAAAGGAAGCTGTAATCAGAGAGGAGAATGGTTTTAGAACGGAGCGACTCCCCACGTATGAAATGGTCACGTGTGCTTGTGTTACTGTATTTGAGTGTGTGAGTAATGTGTGTATATTTGAGGCAGTGTGTCAGAGTGTTTATGTGTGTGTTTTTTGTCTTATAACATTCCTGTGAAGCACTTTGGGATGTATTACTACCTTAAAGGCGCTATATAAATACATGTAAGCCTGTGTGTAGGGATGAGTGTGTGAAGGTTAGTGTAGGAGAGTGAGGGTGAGTGTGTGAGGATGTGTGTATATTTGAGGCAGTGTGTGTGAGGATGTGTGTGTGAGGGTGGTTATGTGTGTGTGGAATTAAGGATGAGTATGTGAGAGCGGGTGTGAGTGCGAGAATATGTACGTGAGCTTTTTCTCTCTCATGAATTTATGCCACTCCCTGCAGACTTTATAACTCTCAGAAGTCTAAATAAGGAGGTTATCAGTGAGAGGGGGAGGGAGGTAGAGTGGGGGTTCAGGGGGGGTTAGGGAGCAGGGGGTAGGGGCTTGGAGTGGAGGGGGTGGAGTGGGTTGGGGTGGGGGTAGGGGCTTGGGGTGGAGGGGGTTGAGGTTGGGGTGGGGGCTTGGGGTGGAGGGGGTTGGGGTTGGGGTGGGGGCTTGGGGTGGAGGGGGTTGGGGTTGGGGTGGGGGCTTGGGGTGGAGGGGGTGGAGGGGGTGGAGGGGATTGGGGTTGGGGTGGGTGCTTGGGGTGGAGGGGGTTGGGGTTGGGGTGGGTGCTTGGGGTGGAGGGGGTTGGGGTTGGGGTGGGTGCTTGGGGTGGAGGGGGTTGGGATTGGGGTGGGGGCTTGGGGTGGAGGGGGTTGGGATTGGGGTGGGGGCTTGGGGTGGAGGGGGTTGAGGTTGGGGTGGAGGCTTGGGGTGGAGGGGGTTGGGGTGGGGGCTTGGGGTGGAGGGGGTTTGGGTTGGGGTAGGGGCTTGGGATGGAGGGGGTTGGGGTTGGGGTGGGGGCTTGGGGTGGAGGGGGTGGAGGGGGTGGAGGGGGTTGGGGTTGGGGTGGGTGCTTGGGGTGGAGGGGGTGGAGGGGTTGGGGTGGGTGCTTGGGGTGGAGGGGGTTGGGGTTGGGGTGGGTGCTTGGGGTGGAGGGGGTGGAGGGGTTGGGGTGGGGGCTTGGGGTGAAGGGGGTGCTTGGGGTGGAGGGGTTGGGGTGGGGGTAGGGGCTTGGGGTGGAGGGGGTTGGGGTTGGGGTGGGGGGGATGGGGGGGTGTTGGGGGTGGAGGGGGCAGAGCTGGTGGGTGGGAGTGCAGGATGGTGTGGAGGGTTTGGGGGGTGGAGGGGGGCAGGGACGGGCAGAGTGGCCATGACATGGTTCAGCCAGTTCCTCATAGGCCGTCGCACTCTTCCTTACCAGAATGCTCTGCAAGACGTTGAGAATATCGTTCATGCTGGACAGGTTGGACACGTCCTGATACGCTGCCACTATCACCGTGGGAACGATCGCCAGTGATCGAGTTAGTGTCACTCGTGCAAATCGGGACCAGGTCAGCTTCAGAAAGCCCTGAGTGTGAACAGAGAGAAGTTTGAAAAGGAAATCTCATTAAAGCATCCCAGAGTGCGTCTGATGGAAATCCAGCTGCGCCCAGGGTGGACAGTGATTGAATCTTCCCTGGTGCTGATTGGGTGACACAGCTCCCAGTAATCCAAAGCTTCCAAAGCTATAGGGGCGTTATATACACCAGGTAACCAAACTAACTAACTAACTAACAGACTGACAGACTGCCCCTCCAACTAACCAATCCACCATCATCACAGACGGTCCCTCGAAACGAGGATGACCTACTCCCACGGCAAAAAAGGATAAGTTCACAGGTGATTCAATGCAGGACCTAATATTCTGGATCCTGAACTACATCCTGAAGGGTGGAAGATGCCTGTGCATGGATTTTTTTAACGTGGGGTGACCGTTGCACACCAGCCACCACACGGGCTTGACAGAGCTAGGTCTTGGTCCAGTGGCAAGGGTTAACCAAGACGACTGGAGACTTGCTCTGCTGCACGGACCATTATCAATTTAATTAAAGTCTCCTTTTCTCAAGTTAGCTTTAATGGGGAGATCAATGGAGGCGTGTGTACACAATAATCCACACTGGCCAAAGACAGTTAGAAATGACCTGGTGAAAGAGTAGCGATTGCGCACACATATCGCAGTGTGGGCTGGCCCGTGCTGCCCCTGGGTTCCGAACTCACGCCTCCCCTGGGCCCTGATCACATCGTTCCACGATCGCTCGCCGCTCCTTTGCCCCGACCTCGTCGCTCCTGCTGTACCTGCCCATGCTCGAATCACCAACCTGGACCTTGATCATGTCCCTCTTCACTGCCGTCTCCCTCCTGCACCAGCTCGCGCTGTACCTTGCCGTGGTACATCGCCATGTTGCCCATGGCCACCGCCCGCCACTCCTTTTATGGCCCCGACCTGCCGATGGTGTTCTCCCGCAGGTCGGGGCCTCCACGCTGCTCCAATCCACCAACCCACCAACCCACCGATCTCCAAATAACCAATCAACCAACCCACCGATCTCCAAATAACCAATCAACCAACCCACCGATCTCCAAATAACCAATCAACCAACCCACCGATCTCCAAATAACCAATCAACCAACCCATCGATCTCCAAATAACCAATCAACCAACCCACCGATCTCCAAATAACCAATCAACCAACCCACCGATCTCCAAATAACCAATCAACCAACCCACCGATCTCCAAATAACCAATCAACCAACCCACCGATCTCCACCTAACCAATCAACCAACCCACTGATCTCCAAATAACCAATCAACCAACCCACCGATCTCCACCTAACCAATCAACCAACCCACCGATCTCCACCTAACCAATCAACCAACCCACCGATCTCCAAATAACCAATCAACCAACCCACCGATCTCCAAATAACCAATCAACCCACCCATCGATCTCCAACTAACCAATCAACCAACCCACCGATCTCCAACTAACCAATCAACCAACCCACCGATCTCCAACTAATCAATCAACCAACCCACCGATCTCCAACTAACCAATCAACAACCCTCTAACCAACCAGCTGAGTGTGAGACCCACAGTCGGGAGTCAGTCTGGATCAGCATTGGAGTCCGTCAGGCCAAACTCCTGGTCTTCTGCTGTCTGAGACAGAGAGTGGTGATAAAACGTTTGTGTTCTGACTGACAGGATGTGACGAGGTTTGTGGCCCCCAGGATGTGTGCTGGGCCTTAGCTTTTTGCTTGATTTATAGAATCATAGAGACACACAGAAGGAGGCCATTCGGCCCATCGAGCCTGTGCCGGCTCTGTGACAGAGCAGTGGTGCATAGACCCACTCCCCCTCCCCGCTTGTAAATGGCTCGGATGCAGGAATAGAGAGAGCCGTATATCCACGTTTGACACTCATTGAGGAGGGACAGTAAGGTGTGTGGCTGAGAGCAGAGAGCTGCAAAGGGTGAGAGACGGACTGAGCGAGCGGGTAAATCTGTGGCCGGTGGAGTTCACTGCGGGCACTGGGTGTGGCCATCCACCTTGGATCGGAGAAAGATAAATCGGAATATTTTCTACTGGTGAGAGGCCAGGAACTGTGGGGACAGCGAGATTGAGCCAAATACTCAAATCACTAAAACCAGTGCAAAGGTACAGAAAATGATCAAAAAGACTACTGGGATGCTGGCCTTTCTCTCGGGGGCGAGAGTACAAAGGGAAGTGTTATGTATGCAATAAAGGTTCGAACTGAGTACTGTATCACTAAGCCAGGTACAACCTTGGCTCTGCTTTATTTAGGCCCAAAGTGCCTGACTCTCAAAACGGCTGGCCTTTTATACCAGAGCAGCACCATGTGCGTGCTGCTCAGTGTCCTCCAACAATGACGCCATCTGGTGGCTACAAACAGAATGTACATACATGACGGGGAGGAGGTGAATCTTCAGCAGTACGGAGCTCGGATCAGACCCTGTCCGGAGTCACTGCGTCCAGTTCTGGCCCCCGCCCCTCGGGGAGGGTGTATCAGCCTCGGAGGGGGAGCAGATTCCCCAGACTGATACCCGGGGCTGAGAGGGTTAAATCCCGAGGGCAGGTTGCACAGACTGGGCCTGTGTTCCCTCGAGTGTAGAAGATTACGGGCGATCTGATCGAGGGGTTTACGATGATTAAAGGAATCGATGGGGGGGGGGATCGAGAGAAACCATTCCCTCTGGTGGTGGGAGTCCAGAACAAGGGGGCAGGACCTTAAAATTAGAGCCTGGCCGTTCAGGGGTGATTTCAGGAAACACTTCTTCACATAAAGGGCAGTGGGAATCTGGGGACTCTCTCCCTCAAAAGCCTCTTCAGGCCGGGGGTCAGTTGAAATTTTTGCGATGGAGATTGATGGATTTTTGTTGGGTCAGGGTATCGAGGGATCGGGAACAATGGTGGGTAAATGGAGCTGAGGTACTGATCAGCCATGATCCAACTGAATGGCGGAACAGGCTCGAGGAGCTGAATGGCCTCCTCCTGTTTCTAAATTCCCTCCCTTTGTCTCTCTCACCCCTCTACCCGTCTCCCCAATCCCGCCTCCCTCAATCACTCCGTCCTGTGAAATGAAGCTGGACCCTGGTGAAGGTCCCTGGCTTTTTACATTTACCTCCATCACAAACTGACCAGCATAGGTCCCTGTCATTGTCGAACTTTGACCTGCAGCCAGGATGCCGATAGCCCAGATATAGAGCGCAGGTGAGCCAAAGAAGCACCCAAGGACTACTCCCTGCAAAGACAAACACACACATTGGTACAACCCCTGGAAACATCTGCACAACCTCCGCAAACATAAAAACACACATCTCTACAACATGGGGATTCGTTTGGGGATTGATACAGGGCTATGGAGAGAGAGCGGGGCAGTGGGATTAGTTTGGGATCGATACAGGGCTATGGGGAGAGAGCAGGGCAGTGGGATTAGTTTGGGATCAATACAGGGCTATGGGGAGAGAGCGGGGCAGTGGGATTAGTTTGGGATTGATACAGGGCTATGGGGAGAGAGCGGGGCAGTGGGATTAGTTTGGGATCGATACAGGGCTATGGGGAGAGAGCAGGGCAGTGGGATTAGTTTGGGATCAATACAGGGCTATGGGGAGAGAGCGGGGCAGTGGGATTAGTTTGGGATTGATACAGGGTTATGGAGAGAGAGCGGGGCAGTGGGATTAGTTTGGGATCGATACAGGGCTATGGGGAGAGAGCGGAGCAGTGGGATTAGTTTGGGATTGATACAGGGTTATGGAGAGAGAGCGGGGCAGTGGGATTAGTTTGGGATCGATACAGGGCTATGGGGAGAGAACGGGGCAGTGGGATTAGTTTGGGGATTGATACAGGGCTATGGGGAGAGCGCGGGACAGTGGGATTAGTTTGGGATTGATACAGGGCTATGGGGAGAGAGTGGGGCAGTGGGATTAGTTTGGGATTTATACAGGGCTATGGGGAGAGAGCGGGGCAGTGGGATTAGTTTGGGATTGATACAGGGCTATGTGGAGAATGCGGGGCAGTGGGATTAGTTTGAGATTGCTCTTGGTAGGTGTAAGGTTACACATTTTTCCAGAAGGCACAGAAAGAGGCCACAAACTAAAAATTGATTAAAGTGATTTAATACAAGCTTTTGGGATTGACTGGCAAAAGGGACAAAAAGGGCGCCAGCCCGGGGCAGGTGATGACTCAACACCAATTATGGACAATCTCTGCGGTTGAGAACCAGACCTGTTTATACATAGAAACAATGGGTTTGATACATGTGATATGAACCCACAGAAGTGCCCCTGAACTGATTGGCCGGAGGGGAAAAACAGTTCTCTCTGGAGACTCCAAATCTGTAAGAAACCAGAACAACAAAAGGAACCCACAAGGTGCACATTTTTGGAGAACGGGGTGCTTATGATGAGGAGATATCTTTTGCCCTGTAGACTCCGTTTGCAAATTGGGGACATCCAGGTCCATCATGGCAGTCAGTCAAACAAGATCACCACAAGCAGCACATCAATCCAAACACATTATCGGGAACCGCAGCTCAGAGGGGTATTATTCATGAAATGGATATAAGTATATGAACTGGGAGCAGCTCAGGGGAGAGGTACGGAAGTAAACGGAAAAGAACGGAACGAACACAGAAGGAACGGAACTGAAGAGAATGACCAAAAGAGGGAACAACCGGTCACGGAACCAACAACCACGAGCCTACAATCTACAATTGGGTTGGACAGACTGGATGCAGGGAGGATGTTTCCCCTGGCTGGGAAGTCTAGAACAAGGGGTCACAGTCTTAGGATATGGGGTAGGAAATTTAGAACCGAGATGAGGAGAAATTTCTTCACCCAGAGGGTCGTGAACCTGTGGAATTCTCTACCACAGTAGGCTGTGGAGGCCAAGTCACTGAATATATTTAAGAGGGAGATAGATAGATTTCTAGACACAAAAGGCATCAAGGGGTATGGGGAAAAAGCAGGAATATGGTGTTGAGATAGTGGATCAGCTATGATCATATTGAATGGCGGTGCAGAATCGAAGGGCCAAATGCTCCTATTTTCTATGTTTCTATGATTACAGCTATGAACTGGATGGGTGATTGTATGTCTTCAATCAATTCTCTCAGAAGTCTAGTTCTGTAGTTTTTAGTTAGTTATTACGTAATAAAATTAACACTGGGTTATGTGTCGTCCTTTCCCCAGTGATTCCCGAGGTCTACGCATTGAGGCACAGTGTGAAAATAAACACCCGACATAGGCCACAGTCCCGATGGGCCCAATGGCCTCCTGCTGTGCTGTAAACCGCTGGCTCCTGGCAGGTGCTGACTAGTGATGATTCCCCATCACCGCTCCCTGCAGTGTCTTTCCGAAGTGGACATTCTGTGAGGGCTGGTCCAGAAAGGGAGTGTCGGGCTAGCCTCCCACAGTCCGGGACCGTTACCAATCTGCCTTTCACTTGGATATTACTCCCACGGTTGGCTCGAGGATAGCGGGATTACTTTCTTTGCACAGGACAAGAAATCGAGCAACTGCCGTTGAAGTTTAGAAAGTTTTGAAGGGAATTGACAAAGTTGATCTGGGAAGATCGTTTGCTGCGCTGTTCAAAAACGAGGGAGTTCAGAGTAAGCTGGGGAATTGGGGGCAATTTTTTTACCCAATCCGTATTTGGGCTCCGGATCCAGTTCCCAGTGAAGAAGATTGAAGAAGGGGTGTTTCTGGAGAACGGTGGGGTTGGGGGTTATGGGGTGAAGGTGGGTAGTGGGGTTGGGGATATGAGGAGAAGGTGGATGGGCGGGGTTGAGGATATGGGGAGAGGGTGGTGTTATATATGTGGACTTGTATTTACTCTGTACAGCCACCAGAGGGCTCATCCCCTGGAGTCTCAAGGGATCCCATAATCCCTTGGGAGCACAGGTATTTAAGGAGGCTTCACAGATTGAAGAAGCACTCGGGAGACCTGCAATAAAAGACTAAGGTCACACTTTACTTTGAGCTCACAGTGTTCAGTCTGACTCTCCATACACAAGAACCGGCGACAAGTTACAGATAGCGAACCCAAAGATGCAGGGAACAGTGTGCATCCTGGAGAAATTTTCAGAGGGAGATGATTGGGAAACTTTTGTGGAGTGACTCGACCAATACTTCGTGGCCAACGAGCTGGATAGGGAAGAGAGCGCTGCCAAACGAAGGGCGATCCTCCTCACCGTCTGTGGGGCACCAACGTATGGCCTCATGAAGAATCTGCTCACTCCAGCGAAACCCACGGAGAAATCGTACGACTGGTCCGAGAGCATTTGAACCCAAAGGAAAGCGTTCTGAATGCGAGGGACTGGTTCTACACCTACAAGAGGTCTGAAGGCCAGGAAGTGGTGAGTTATGTCGCCGAGCTAAGATGCCTTGCAGGACGTTGCAAATTTGAAGGACATTTGGAGCACATGCTCAGAGACTTTTTTGTACTTGGCATTGGCCACGAAACCATACTTCGCAAACTTTTGACTGTAGAGACCCCAACCTTGAGTAAGGCCATAGCGATAGCCCAGGCGTTCATTGCCACCAGTGACAATACGAAGCAAATCTCTCAGCACACAAGTGCTGCTACAAGTACTGTGAACAAAGTGATGTTGTTTTCGAATCGTAACGTGCAGGGCAGGTCACACATGCCTGCAGCTACACGTCCACAGATGTCTCAGAGTCCACCATCAAGGGTGATGAATGCAAGGCAATTAACACCTTGTTGGTGCTGCGGGGTTGATCATCATTTCCATTCATGCCGAGTCAAAGGATACATTTGCAAGGGCTGTGGAACAATGGGACACCTCCAACGAATGTGTAGATGAGCTGCTAATCCTGTTAAACTTGCAAACCACCATGTTGCAGAGGAGGACAGATCCACGGGGGATCACGACGAACCAGAGCCTCAGATCGAGGAGGCAGAGGTACATGGGGTGCACACATTCACCACGAATTGTCCCCCGATAATGCTGAATGTTGAACTAAATGGACTCCCGGTGTCAATGGAGCTGGACACGGGGGCGAGCCAGTCCATCATGGGCAAAAAGACTTTCGAAAGGTTGTGGTGCAACAAGGCCTCAAGGCCAGTCTTAACTCCAGTTCGCACGAAACTAAGAACTTACACTAAAGAACTGATTCCTGTAATCGGCAGTGCTACCGTAAAGGTCTCCTACGATGGAGCGGTGCACAAGCTACCACTCTGGGTGGTACCGGGCGATGATCCCACGCTGCTCGGCAGGAGCTGGCTGGGAAAGATACGCTGGAACTGGGACGACGTCCGAGCGCTATCGCCCACTGATGACACGTCGTGTGTCCAGATCTTAAACAAATTTCCTTCGCTGTTCGAACCAGGCATCGGGAAATTCCAAGGAGCAAAAGGGCAGATCCACCTAATTCCGGGGACGCGGCCTATCCATCACAAGGCGAGAGCAGTACCGTAAATGATGAGAGAAAGGGTAGAGATCGAACTAGACCGGCTGCAAAGAGAGGGCATAATTTCACTGATCGAGTTCAGCGAGTGGGCCAGCACTATCATCCCAGTCCTCAAGGGAGACGGCACCGTTAGAACCTGTGGCGCTTACAAAGTAACTACCAATCGTTTCTCCTTGCAGGACCAATACCCACTACCAAAGGCCGACGACCTCTTTGCAATGCTGGCGTTCATGAATCTGGCTCTGACTTCAGCCTACATGACGCAGGTACTGGAGGAATCATCGAAGGCCCTCACCTGCATCAACACGCACAAGGATCTTTTTGTCTATAACAGATGCCCGTTTGGAATCCGATCAGCGGCGGCGATATTCGAGAGAAACATGGAAAGTTTATTGAAGTCGGTCCCGCACACCGTGGTCTTCCAGGACGACATCTTGGTCACAGGTCGTAACACAGTCGAGCATCTTCAGAACCTGGAGGAGGTTCTTAGTCGACTCAACCGTGTTGGGCTCAGGTTAAAATGCTCAAAGTGCGTTTTCCTGGCACCTGAAATGGAGTTCTTGGGAAGGAGGATTGCGGCGGGCGGCATTAGGCCCACCAACGCAAAGATGGAGGCAATCGATAACGCACCGAGACCACAGAACGCTACGTTCTGGGACTCTTGAACTACTTTGGTAACTTCTTACCGGGTCTCAGTGCCCTGCTAGAACCAATACATGACTTACTACGAAAAGGGGGTGAATGGGTTTGGGGCAAAAGTCAAGAAAATGCCTTTGTAAAAGTGAGAAAATTGTTATGCTCAAACAAATTGCTTGTATTATTGTATGATCCATGTAAGCGTTTGGTACTAGCATGTGATGCGTCGTCATATGGTGTCGGGTGTGTATTGCAACAAGCTAATGATTTCGGGAAACTGCAACCGGTTGCTTCCAGGAATCTGTCCAAGGCTGAGAGAGCCTGAGAGAGCGTGATTGAAAAAGAAGCGCTAGCGTGTGTCTATGGGGTAAAGAAAATGCGTCAATACCTGTTTGGGCTAAACTTCGAATTGGAAACTGACCATAAGCCACTTATATCCCTGTTTTCCGAGAGTAAAGGGATAAATACCAACGCACCGGCCTGCATCCAGAGATGGGCGCTCATGCTGTCCGCATACAACTACGCCATCCGCCACAGGCCAGGCACAGAAAACTGCACCGATGCTCTCAGAAGGCTGCCATTGCCCACCATGGGGGTGGAAATGGCGCAGCCCGCAGATCTAGCCATGGTTATGGAAGCATTTGAGAGTGAGCAATCACCCGTCACTGCCCGGCAGATCAAAACCTGGACAAGCCAGGATCCCTTATTATCTCTAGTCAAAAGCTGTGTGCTTCACGGGAGCTGGTCCAGTGTCCCAGTGGAAATGCAGGAAGAGATAAAGCCGTTCCAGCGGCGCAAAGCTGAAATGTCTATACAGGCAGACTGCCTTCTGTGGGGCAATCGAGTAGTGGTCCCCAAGAAGGGCAGAGAGACCTTCATCAATAACCTCCACAGTACCCACCCAGGCATCGTAATGATGAAAGCGATAGCCAGATCCCACGTGTGGTGGCCCGGTATCGATGCGGACTTAGAGTCCTGCATTCACAGATGTAATACATGCTCGCAGTTAAGCAATGTACCCAGGGAGGCCACTAAGTTTATGGTCTTGGCCCTCCAAACCGTGGTCTAGGGTACATGTCGACTATGCAGGCCCGTTCTCGGGTAAAATGTTCCTTGTGGTTGTAGATGCGTACTCCAAGTGGATTGAATGTGAGATAATGTCGGCTAGCACGTCCGCTGCCTCTACTGAAAGCCTGCGGGCCATGTTTGCCACTCACGGCTTACCCGATGTCCTGGTGAGTGTCAACAGGCCATGTTTTACCAGTGCTGTGTACAAAGAATTCATGACCCGTAACAGGATCAAACATATCACATCTGCCCCGTTTAAACCAGGGTCCAATGGTTAGGCAGAGAGAGCAGTGCAAACCATCAAGCAAGGCTTGAAGAGGGTAACTGAAGGCTCACTGCAGACTCGCCTATCCCTAGTCCTGCTGAGCTACCACACGAGACCCCACTCACTCACTGGGATCCCACCTGCTCAACTGCTCTTGAAAAGAGCACTTAAGACAAGGCTGTCGTTAGTTCACCCTGATCTACATGAACAGGTAGAGAGCAGGCGGCTTCAACAAAGTGCATACCATGATAACGCAAATGTGTCACGCGAGATTGAAATCAATGATTCTGTATTTGTATTAAATTATGGACAAGGTCCCAAGTGGCTTCCCGGCACTGTCGTGGCCAAAGAGGGGAGCAGGGTGTTTCGGGTCAAACTTTCAAATGGACTCATTCACCGGAATCAAACTCAGATTCACGGACTATTCTGAGCAACCCACCTTGGACCCTACCTTTTTTGATCCCCCAACATACACACCAGTAGCAACCGGCACCACGGTTGACCACGAAGCAGAACCCATCATCCACAGCAGCCCAGCAGGGCCCAACACACCAGGTAGCCCAGCAAGGCCAGCTGCACAGCAGCCCAGCGAGGGCCCAACAAATGATTCAACAACACCAGCTTTCACACCGAGACAATCAACCAGGACAAGAAGGGCCCCAGATCTACTCACATTGTAAATAATTACACTATTGACTTTGGTGGGTGGCGGGGGGGGGGGGGCAGTGTTGTTATATATGTGGACTTGTAGTTACTCTGTACAGCCACTAGAGGGCTCATCCGCTGGAGTCCCAAGGGATCCCATAATCCCTCGGGAGCACAGGTATTTAAGGAGGCTTCACAGGTTGGAGACGCACTCTGGAGACCAGCAATAAAAGACTACGGTCACACTTTACTCTGAGCTCACAGTCTGACTCTTTCTCCATGGACAACAGGTGGGTAGGTGGGTTTGGGGGATATTGTGGGTCGGGTTGATTTTGGGAAAGGGAGGAGCTGGTGACCTTTAATGGAAGTTTTTGTGTTGTGAGATATCTTCCCCCAGTGATGCCCGCTCTTGTTTCTTACCCCCTTGAAGATGTCCACCTGTAAGCTGCCATTGTTTTGGGGAAATATGTTGGTATAGGGACTTCCACTTGCTGCACAGATGTCGTGCTACAGACAAACACAAAAGAAAAGAGAATGATATTGAGGTTACAGTAACTGATTCAGCGAGAGCAGGCTCTCATTCCTTGCGGAACATCCCATTTCTGTCCTGATCTCAATCCTTTTGCCTGGGAGCAGCCCGGTTTCCTGATTCGCTGTCACTTTGTCGCCTGTAGCTATTCAAACATCTACCCCACATTTCTCGATCCTATCTCTCGCACATGCCCAGACACACCACCCCTGGCCTGCTCAATATCCCCTCCCCACCTCCTAAAGCACAATCAGAGCAAAGCTGTTCCCCTACCGAGTCTCCACTTTCAAAGTATCTCCTTAAACCCTCCCTCTCCTTCAAAAACCTCCTTCACAGACCGATAGAGCACAGGGGGAGGCCATTTGGTCCATCGAGCCTGTGCCGGCTTTGTGACAGAGCGATCCAATCAGTCCCACTCCCCCCGCTGTTTCCCCACAGCCCGGCACATTCCCCCCTTCGAATATTTATCCAATTCCCGTTTGAAAGTCACTATTGAAGCTACTCCCACCGCCCTTTCAGGCAGCATGTTCCCGATCACAACGACTCATCGATTAAAGCCTTTAACGTCTGTTGCTAACTGGCTGGAACTTCAGCCGGTTTCTTTGGGCCAAGCGATTGTGTCTGATGCTCTTGGTCCGTGATTGGCCAACACCCCAGGACTGGCCCGGAGTCTCCGGGACATCGCCGCCAGAACAACCCGTGGGGAACTCATCGGCTCGTTGCAGAATTATGGCTCTTCATTTCCTTCGATTCATTTTGTTGATTAGTTATAAGAATACTGGACGTGGGGGAAAAAAGGCGGTGTGACTGACAGTAACGATGAGTGTGTTCGCTTTCCGATTGGCCGTGGGGGCGGGGCCACTTGTGGATGGGCGTGTCAGGTGACCAATGGCGGGAGAGCGGGGGCAGAGCCATGTGAGGATGGGCGTGTCAGGCGACCAATGGTGGGAGAGTGGGGGGGGGGGGGGGGCGGGACCCTACCAGAATGGGCATGTTGGGTAACCAATGGCAGGCGAGTGGGGGTGGGGTTCCGTGATGATGCGCCCGTCAGGCGACAAATGGCAGGAGAGTGGTGGGGTGGGGCTCTGTGATGATGGGCCCATCGGGCGACCAATGGTGGGAGCGTGGGGGCGGGGCTTTGTGATGATGGGCCCATCAGGCGACCAATGGTGGGAGCGTGGGGGCGGGGCTTTGTGATGATGGGCCCATCAGGCGACCAATGGCGGGAGTGTGGGGGCGGGGCTTTGTGATGATGGGCCCGTCAGGCGACCAATGTTGGGAGCGTGGGGGCGGGGCTTTGTGATGATGGGCCCATCAGGCGACCAATGGCGGGAGTGTGGGGGAGCGGGGCAGGGGTGGCCATGTGACGAAACCTCCAGCAATATGTCCCACCAGAGATGCCGACCCCTCACACGTGGCCCTGAGACAAGGATGAAGACCTTTGGCCGGCGGCGATGTCCGAGCTAGACATGGGGGGCCATTCCTGAGCCTTTCCCCCAGGGTCCAAACCCACTCTGCAGCCCCCCCACCCCTCACTCACCACATCCATGTTCGTCCTGTGGTAGAAGGCACCTCCGAACACAGCGATGACAAATATGTTGATGAGCAGCGACACAAACAGGGCGATGGTGCACTCGATCAGGTAATACATGTTGGCCTCCCTCACCTCCACTGGCCGGGAGCGGTCCACCTGTCGAGACTGGGGGGCGGGGGTGGGGAACAGAGACAGGACATGACAAATGGCACCCAGCCCTCCACGTTCTCACTCTCCATTCATGGCATGGACACTGGTTAGGTACAGTGCTTAGGTACACTGGTTCGGTGCACTGGTTCGGTGCACTGGTTAGGTAAAGGGCTTAGGTACACTGGTTCGGTGCACTGGTTAGGTACAGTGCTTAGGTACACTGGTTCGGTGCACTGGTTCGGTGCACTGGTTAGGTACAGGGCTTAGGTGCACTGGTTAGGTGCAGTGGTTAGGTGCAGTGGTTATGTACAGTGGTTAGGTGCACTGCTTTGGTACAGTGGTTAGGTACACTGCATAGGTACACTGGTTAGGTACAGTGGTTAGGTGCACTGGTTAGGTACAGTGGTTATGTACAGTAGTTAGGTACACTGGTTAGGTGCACTGCTTAGGTACAGTGGTTAGGTACACTGGTTAGAGGCACTGGTTGGGAACATAGGTTAGAGGCACTGGTTAAGTGCACTGGTTAGATGCACTGGTTAGGTACAGTGGTTAGATACACTGGTTAGGTAAGTGGTTATGTACTCTGGTTAGATTCACTGGTTAGCTACAGTGTTTAGGTACTCTGGTTAGGTTTACTCTTGCTTACCTGCTAATGACACGGTTACTTACCTTGACCAGCGCGGAGTGTAGGTAGATATTATGGGGCATTATAATGGCCCCAATGATACCCACAGCCTGAAGCAGCTCATTCCGGCCACACCCGGCGCAGTACGGATAGAATAAACCTTTCACCACCTCAGCCTGGTCCGGTTTCACCACCACATACTGCCAACAGAGAGGGAGAGAGAGATGGTCAGTGAGGCCCGGTCAATGAGGCCTGATGCCCGGTCAGTGAGGCCCGGTTAGTGAGGGTCAGTGAGGCCCGGTCAGTGAGGCCCGGTCAGTGTGGGTCAGTGAGGCCTGGCCAGTGAGGGTCAGTGAGGCCCGGTCAGTGAGGCCCGGTCAGTGAGGGTCAGTGGGGATCAGGGGTCAGTGAGGGTCAGTCAGGGTCAGGGGTCAGTGGGGGTCAGTGAGGTTCAGTGGGGGTCAGTGAGGGTCAGTGAGGCTCTCCACACTGCCCCCCCCCCCGCCACAGACTGGGCCGCAGGAATACATCGAACATTACAGCACAGAATGAGGCCATTGGGCCCATCGAGCCCGTGCTGTGCCGGCTCTGTGGCAGAGCGATCCAATCAGTCCCACTCCCCCCCGCTCTTCCCCCACAGCCCTGTAAATCTTTCTCCCTTCCAGTATTTACCCAATTTCCTTTTGAAAGTCACTATTGAATGTGTTCCCACCAACCTTTCAGGCAGCGCGTTCCCGATCACAACAACTCGTGTAAATTGAAATGCAGAGCCGATCAACAAAAGGAAAACAATGCAGTCCGCCAGTTCTGATGAAGGGACACAGACCTCTCCAGAGAAGCTACCCAACCCGCTGAGATGTCCAGCAATGTTGGGTTTTTATTGCTGCAGTGCCGATTGTTCTGCCAGGAGGTGGCAGCAGCTCATTGGGCGAGGACCCCCAACCCCCGGCCACCCCGCCAGACAGCCGCCTTTTCTGCTTCAATCTCAGCGGGATCAGCAATCCGGCTCGAATTGAGAGATTGGGAAGTGGGGTGGCATCGAAGGGAGGCTACAGTGGGTACCAGTGTACGCTGTGGCTCAGTGGGCAGCACTCTCGCCTCTGAGTCAGAAGGTCCTGGGTTCAAGTCCCACTCCAAGGGCTTAAGCACTGTTGCAGGGGCAGTACTGAGGGAGTGCCGCACTGTCGGAGGGACAGTACTGAGGGAGCGCCGCACTGTCGGAGGGGCAGTACTGAATGTATGCCGCACTGTCGGAGGGGCAGTACTGAACGTGTGCTGCACTGTCGGAGGGGCAGTACTGAGGGAGCGCTGTACTGTCGGAGGGGCAGTACTGAGGGAGCGCTGCACTGTCGGAGGGGCAGTACTGAGGGAGCGCCGCACTGTCGAAGGGGCAGTACTGAGGGAGCGCCGCATTGTCGGAGGGGCAGTACTGAGGGAGTGCTGCACTGTCGGAGGGGCAGTACTGAGGGAGCGCCGCACTGTCGGAGGGGCAGTACTGAGGGAATGCCGCACTGTCGGAAGGACAGTACTGAGGGAGTGCCGCACTGTCGGAGGGGCAGTACTGAGGGAGTGCCGCACTGTCGGAAGGACAGTACTGAGGGAGTGCCGCACTGTCGGAGGGGCAGTACTGAGGGAGTGCCGCACTGTCGGAGGGACAGTACTGAGGGAGTGCCGCACTGTCGGAGGGGCAGTACTGAGGGAGCGCCGCACTGTCGGAGGGGCAGTACTGAGGGAGCGCCGCACTGTCGGAGGGGCAGTACTGAGGGAGCGCCACTCTGTCGGAGGGGCAGTACTGAGGGAGTGCCGCACTGTCGGAGGGGCAGTACTGAGGGAGTGCCGCACTGTCGGAGGGGCAGTACTGAGGGAGTGCCGCACTGTCGGAGGGGCAGTACTGAGGGAGCGCCGCACTGTCGGTGGGGCGGTACTGAGGGAGCGCCGCACTGTCGGAGGGGCAGTACTGAGGGAGCACCGCACTATCGGAGGGGCAGTACTGAGGGAGTGCTGTACTGTCGGAGGGGCAGTACTGAGGGAGCGCCGCACTGTCGGAGGGGCAGTACTGAGGGAGCGCCGCACTGTCGGAGGGGCAGTCGGTGTCCAGCGGATCTGTGAACACTGAGTCCCCGAGTTCTCTGATGGAGCAGCGGGCCGTGACGTTGGTGTAGGTGACAAGGGGGCGGGCTCACCCTTTGGCACAGAGCCACGCGGGGAGTTGCCCAATGGGCATTGCACAGCTCTGGCACCGCACCTTAGGCAGGATGTATTGGCCTTGGAAGGAGCGCAGTGCAGGTTCACCAGGAAGTTACCAGGGCTCCAAGATGATGAAAAGAGATGACATAAACCCGGCTTGTACTCCCCGGAATCTCAAAGGTTAAGGGGTGATCAGATTGAGGTTAAAGGCTCTTGAAAGGAATTGATGGGGTACAGAGAGAGAAACTTATTCCTCTGCTGTCACTGTGTGCGGGAGCTTGTTGTGCACGTGTTGTCTGCCACATTAAAACAGTGACGACACTCCAAAGTGCTTCATTGGCTGGAAAGCGCTTTGGGACATCCGGTGGTCATGAAAGGTGCTATATAAATGCAAGTCTTTCTTTTCGGGTTGGAGTCGAGGACAAAAAAGAAAGGAAAGGCATAGTTGCATTTATATAGCGCCTTTCAAGGCCACCGGACATCCCAAAGCACTTTACAGCCAATGAAGTACTTTTGGAGTGCAGTCACTGTTGTAATATGGGAAACACGGCAGCCAATTTGTGCACAGCAAGCTCCCACAGACAGCAATGTGATAACGACCAGAGAATCTGTTTTAGTGATGTCGGTTGAGGGATAAATATTGGTGAAGGGGACATAACCTTAAAATCACAGCCAGGTCATTCAGGAACAGTTCCTCGTGCAAAGGATGGCAGAAGTGTGGCTCTCCCACAAAAATTAACTAATAGATCAATTAATCATTTTAAATCTTCGATCGATAAAGGTATTAAGGGTCACGGAACCAAGGTGCGTGGATGGACTTAAGATACAGATCAACCATAATCTCATTGAATGGCGTTCGAAGGGGCTGAATGGCCTCCTCCTGTTCCTGTGTAACAGGCTCGAGGGGCTGAATGGCCTCCTCCTGTTCCTGTGTAACAGGCTCGAGGAGCTGAATGGGCCTCCTCCTGTTCCTGTGTAACAGGTTCGAGGGGGCTGAATGGGCCTCCTCCTGTTCCTGTGTAACAGGTTCGAGGGGCTGAATGGCCTCCTCCTGTTCCTGTGTAACAGGTTCGAGGGGCTGAATGGCCTCCTCCTGTCCCTGTGTAACAGGCTCGAGGGGCCGAATGGCCTCCTCCTCGTCTTATGAGAGAAGGTGGTAGGAACAGAAAGCTCCCACTCTACCCCTTCCCCTCCCCTGCCCGCATACAGCTGAGAAGAGGTTTAATGACCTCACCAGGCCAGGAAAGCTAAGTCAAGTCAGCCACACCTCCCCAGAATGCTCTGTACTGAACATGCCCACCATTAGCAGTGGGACCCTGCTCGCACAGTGTGCTTCAAGCACGAACCATTACTGGCCAGGACCCAGTGCAAGGAGTGTGGACTGAGGGTTATTAGAACATGGGGCCCCCCTCCCCATCACCACCCCCCCAATGAGCTTCGTGTACCCAGCACAGAGTGGGACATTGGTGGTCGGTGTGGGGATCTGCGGGGGGGCTCCTGGCTGCTATTCACCAGTCCCTGGGACAAGATGGAGAATGCTGCACGCTTGCTTGAAGGTCTTCCCTCAGTAAGCTTATGAGGGGGCTTGACAGGGTGGATGCAGAGAGGATGTTTCCACTGATGGGGGAGACGAGAACTAGGGGGCATAATCTTAGAATAAGGGGCCGCCCATTTAAAACTGAGATGAGGAGGAATTTCTTCTCTCAGAAGGTTGTAAATCTGTGGAATTCGCTGTCTCAGAGAGCTGTGGAAGCTGGGACATTGAATAAATTTAAGACAGAAATAGACAATTTCTTAAACGATAAGGGAATAAGGGGTTACGGGGAGCGGGCAGGGAACTGGAGCTGAGTCCATGACCAGATCAGCCATGATCGTATTAACATAGAAACACAGAAAATAGGTGCAGGAGTAGGCCATTCGGCCCTTTGAGCCTGCACCGCCATTCAATAAGATCATGGCTGATCATTTTTGCAACTTTAGTACCCCATTCCTGCTTTCTCTCCATACCCCTTGATCCCTTTGGCCGTAAGGGCCACAACTAACTCCCTTTTGAATATATCTAACGAACTGGCCTCAACAACTTTCTGTGGTAGAGAATTCCACAGGTTCACCACTCTCTGGGTGAAGAAGTTTCTCCTCATCTCGGTCCTAAATGGCTTACCCCTTACCTTTAGACTGTGACCCCTGGTTCTGGACTTCCCCAACAATTAAATGGTGGAGCAGGCTCGAGAGACCGTGTGGCCTACTCCTGCTCCTATTTCTTATGTTCTTATAAAAGCACGACTCCTGTATCTATCTGTACCTCGTATCCAAATGTTATCGCCATAATCGTAATCAGCAACACAAAGAAGGCTTCCAGCTTCCTGAGACCTGGAATCAGAAGATAATCCATCAGCAGGTGAGTGCAGTCCTGACCCAACGTTCCTTCAGGCACGACTCCAGCTCCTGTTAATCAGCACCTCCTGATTTTCTCCGCCCACGTTCCTCTTCACATTGCCACTATCCCTTTAATACAAAGGGCTGGATTTCTGCTTGTCTCACGCCTCAGTTAGCTCCCAGAGGGGGCGTTAATGGGAGCGTTGGAGCTCAGTGAGCGCAGCGCTTCAGCGACCCGACGGAAAAGTCATTCGCGGCTCACCGTGGGGTGCAGACTGTTAGCGCCTGGCTGCTGATGATCGCTCCGCTCCTGACGTATCCCTGGTGCAAGGACATTCTTGCTATTGAGGGAGTACAGGGAAGGTTCACGAGACTGATTCCCGGGATGGCGGGACTGACATATGAGGAGAGACTGGATCGAGTGGGCCTGTGTTCACTGGAGTTTAGAAGGAAGAGAGGGGATCTCATAGAAACATATAACATTCTGACGGGACTGGGCAGGTTCGATGCAGGAAGAATGTTCCCGATGTTGGGGAAGTCCAGAACCAGGGGACACAGTCTTAGGATAAGGGGTAGGCCATTTAGGACCGAGATGAGATCCAGGGGTATTCAACATTCAGGAAGGATAGAATAAAAGGAAAAGGAGATGGGGTAGCATTGCTGGTTAAAGAGGAGATTATTGCAATAGTTAGGAAAGACATTAGCTTGGATGATGTGGAATCTATATGGGTAGAGCTGCAGAACACCAAAGGGCAAAAAACATTAGTGTGAGTTGTGTACAGACCTCCAAACAGTCGTGATGATGTTGGGGAGGGCATCAAACAGGAAATTAGGGGTGCATGCAATAAAGGTGCAGCAGTTATAATGGGTGACTTTAATATGCACATAGATTGGGCTAGCCAAACTGGAAGCAATACGGTGGAGGAGGATTTCCTGGAGTGCATAAGGAATGGTTTTCTCGACCAATATGTCGAGGAACCAACGAGGGGGGAGGCCATCTTAGACTGGGTGTTGTATAATGAGAGAGGATTAATTAGCAATCTCATTGTGCAAGACCCCTTGGGGAAGAGTGACCATAATAGGTGGAATTCTGCATTAGGATGGAGAATGAAACAGTTAATTCAGAGACCATGGTCCAGAACTTAAAGAAGGGTAACTTTGAAGGTATGAGGCGTGAATTGGCTAGGATAGATTGGCGAATGATACTTAAGTGGTTGACTGTGGATGGGCAATGGCAGACATTTAGAGACCGCATGGATGAACTACAACAATTGTACATTCCTGTCTGGCGTAAAAATAAAAAAGGGAAGGTGGCTCAACCATGGCTATCAAGGGAAATCAGGGATGGTATTAAAGCCAAGGAAGTGGCATACAAATTGGCCAGAAATAGCAGCGAACCCGGGGACTGGGAGAAATTTAGAACTCAGCAGAGGAGAACAAAGGGTTTGATTAGGGCAGGGAAAATGGAGTACAAGAAAAAGCTTGCAGGGAACATTAAGGCGGATTGCAAAAGTTTCTATAGATATGTAAAGAGAAAAAGGTTAGTAAAGACAAACGTAGGTCCCCTGCAGTCAGAATCAGGGGAAGTCATAACGGGGAACAAAGAAATGGCAGACCAATTGAACAAGTACTTTGGTTCGGTATTCACTAAGGAGGACACAAACAACCTTCCGGATATAAAAGGGGTCAGAGGGTCTAGTAAGGAGGAGGAACTGAGGGAAATCTTTATTAGTCGGGAAATTGTGTTGAGGAAATTGATGGGATTGAAGGCCGATTTATACGCAGGGCCTGATGGACTGCATCCCAGAGTACTTAAGGAGGTGGCCTTGGAAATAGCGGATGCATTGACAGTCATTTTCCAACATTCCATTGACTCTGGATCAGTTCCTATCGAGTGGAGGGTAGCCAATGTAACCCCACTTTTTAAAAAAGGAGGGAGAGAGAAAACAGGGAATTATAGACCAGTCAGCCTGACCTCAGTAGTGGGTAAAATGATGGAATCAATTATTAAGGATATCATAGCAGTGCATTTGGAAAAAGGTGACATGATAGGTCCAAGTCAGCATGGATTTGTGAAAGGGAAATCATGCTTGACAAATCTTCTGGAATTTTTTGAGGATGTTTCCAGTAGAGTGGACAAGGGAGAACCAGTTGATGTGGTATATTTGGACTTTCAGAAGGCTTTCGACAAGGTTCCATACAAGAGATTAATGTGCAAAGTTAAAGCACATGGGATTGGGGGTAGTGTGCTGACGTGGATTGAGAACTGGTTGTCAGACAGGAAGCAAAGAGTAGGAGTAAATGGGTACTTTTCAGAATGGCAGGCAGTGACTAGTGGGGTACCGCAAGGTTCTGTGCTGGGGCCCCAGCTGTTTACATTGTACATTAATGATTTAGACGAGGGGATTAAATGTAGTATCTCCAAATTTGCGGATGACACTAAGTTGGGTGGCAGTGTGAGCTGCGAGGAGGATGCTATGAGGCTGCAGAGTGACTTGGATAGGTTAGGTGAGTGGGCAAATGCATGGCAGATGAAGTATAATGTGGATAAATGTAAGGTTATCCACTTTGGTGGTAAAACCAGAGAGACAGACTATTATATGAATGATGACAGGTTAGGAAAAGGGGAGGTGCAAGGAGACCTGGGTGTCATGGTACATCAGTCATTGAAGGTTGGCATGCAGATACAGCAAGCAAATGGCATGTTAGCCTTCATAGCGAGGGGATTTGAATACAGGGGCAGGGAGGTGTTGCTACAGTTGTACAGGGCCTTGGTGAGGCCACACCTGGAGTATTGTGTACAGTTTTGGTCTCCTAACTTGAGGAAGGACATTCTTGCTATTGAGGGAGTGCAGTGAAGATTCACCAGACTGATTCCCGGGATGGTGGGACTAACCTATCAAGAAAGACTGGATCAACTGGGCTTGTATTCACTGGAGTTCAGAAGAATGAGAGGGGACCTCATAGAAACGTTTAAAATTCTGACGGGTTTAGACAGGTTAGATGCAGGAAGAATGTTCCCAATGTTGGGGAAGTCCAGAACCAGAGGTCACAGTCTAAGGATAAGGGTTAAGCCATTTAGGACCGAGATGAGGAGAAACTTCTTCACCCAGAGAGTGGTGAACCTGTGGAATTCTCTACCACAGAAAGTAGTTGAGGCCAATTCACTAAATATATTCAAAAGGGAGTTAGATGACGTCCTTACTACTAAGGGGGATCAAGGGGTATGGCGAGAAAGCAGGAATGGGGTACTGAAGTTACATGTTCAGCCATGAACTCATTGAATGGCGGTGCAGGCTCGAAGGGCCGAATGGCCTACTCCTGCACCTATGTTCTATGTCTATGTCTATGAGGAGAAACTTCTTCACTCAGAGAGTTGTTAACCTGTGGAATTCTCTACCGCAGAGAGTTGTTGATGCCAGTTCATTGGATATATTCAAGAGGGAGTTAGATATGGCCCTTATGGCTAAAGGGATCAAGGGGTCTGGAGAGAAAGCGGGAAAGGGGTACTGAGGTGAATGATCAGCCATGATTTTATTGAATGGCGGTGCAGGCTCGAAGGGCCGAATGGCCTGCTCCTGCACCTATTTTCTATGTTTCTATGTTTCTATGCAACGCCCACGCTCACGCCCCGGTCGGTAAATTCGGTGCGGCGCCTCATTGAGCGCCCACCAATAACACCGTCTGGAGAAACAGTGGGTCCAGGCTGGCAGAGTCGGTAACTGGCGGCTATTTACAGGGATGAGGAAACGCTTCCCTGGGAGGGCACAGTCAGTGCAACGTTTACACACAGCACGGTGCGTGAGGCTCCCAGTTTGCAGCGGCAGACAGACAGAACCGTACGGGGGGGAAACAAGTGATTGTGAAAACTTTACTGGGTGCGTTTCCGTTTAAGATTCGTTTTTTCCCGGGATGTGACTCGGAGTTCCGCGCAGGCGCAATGGGCCCGCAAAATGTACCGACCAAACTTTCGCTATCGCCCCTCGGCTCTGGTGTGCAACAGATGATAGATCGCCCACAGTCAGCTCTTTGACCGATTCTGACCAATTTTTCAGCGGGAGGCACAAACTGTCTCAAGGCGCTAAACGTACTGCTCTGCCTGGATTAACGGCGCAGCAGAGGTGTGACCCAATTTCTCCCCCACCCCCCCGTGCCTTAATTCATAGAATAACACAGTATTTACAGCCCAGGAACAGGCCATTCACCCCAACGGATCTATGCCAGTCTTTATGCTCCACTTGAGCCTCCCCCCACTCCTCTTCATCTCACCCTATTAGCATAACCCTCTACTCCCTTCTCCCTCATATGCTTGTCCAGTCTCCCCTTAAATGCATCGATACTATTCGCTTCAACCACTCCCTGTGGCAGTGAGTTCCACATTCTCACCACTCTCTGGGTGAAGAAGCTTCTCCAGAATTCCCATTTGGATTTATTAATGACTGTCTTATATTGATAGTCACCAAGAAATCAAATAGGGAATTCTTAACCTCATCAAAACCTCTCCGAATTTTGCTCCATCAATTCGATCTGGTTCCTGTGGCTGATGTCCGATGGTGACACGGTGCCCGATGGTGACACGGTGCCCGATGGTGACACGGTGCCCGATGGTGACACAGTGCCCGATGGTGACACGGTGCCCGATGGTGACACAGTGCCTGATGGTGACATGGTGCCCGATGGTGACACAGTGCCCGATGGTGACACGGTGCCCGATGGTGACACAGTGCCTGATGGTGACATGGTGCCCGATGGTGACACGGTGCCCGATGGTGACACAGTGCCTGATGGTGACATGGTGCCCGATGGTGACACGGTGCCCGATGGTGACACAGTGCCCGATGGTGACACGGTGCCCGATGGTGACACAGTGCCTGATGGTGACATGGTGCCCGATGGTGACACAGTGCCTGATGGTGACATGGTGCCCGATGGTGACACAGTGCCCGATGGTGACACGGTGCCCGATGGTGACACGGTGCCCGATGGTGACACAGTGCCCGATGGTGACACGGTGCCCGATGGTGACACAGTGCCTGATGGTGACATGGTGCCCGATGGTGACACAGTGCCTGATGGTGACATGGTGCCCGATGGTGACACGGTGCCCGATGGTGACACAGTGCCTGATGGTGAGACGGTGCCCGATGGTGATACGGTGCCCGATGGTGACATGGTGCCCGATGGTGATACGGTGCCCGATGGAGATACGGTGCCCGATGGTGACACAGTGCCCGATGGTGACATGGTGCCCGATGGTGACATGGTGCCCAATGGTGACATGGTGCCCAATGGTGACATGGTGCCCAATGGTGATACGGTGCCCGATGGTGATACGGTGCCCGATGGAGATACGGTGCCCAATGGTGACATGGTGCCCAATGGTGACACGGTGCCCGATTGTGATACGGTGCCCGATGGAGATACGGTGCCCGATGGTGACACGGTGCCCGATGGAGATACGGTGCCCGATGGTGATACGGTGCCCGATGGTGATACGGTGCCCGATGGTGACATGGTGCCCGATGGTGACACGGTGCCCGATGGAGATACGGTGCCCGATGGTGACACGGTGCCCGATGGAGATACGGTGCCCGATGGTGATACGGTGCCCGATGGTGACATGGTGCCCGATGGTGACATGGTGCCCGATGGTGATACGGTGCCCGATGGTGATACGGTGCCCGATGGAGATACGGTGCCCGATGGTGACACGGTGCCCGATGGTGATACGGTGCCCGATGGTGACATGGTGCCCGATGGTGACACGGTGCCCGATGGAGATACGGTGCCCGATGGTGACACGGTGCCCGATGGAGATACGGTGCCCGATGGAGATACGGTGCCCGATGGAGATACGGTGCCCGATGGTGACACGGTGCCCGATGGTGATACGGTGCCCGATGGAGATACGGTGCCCGATGGTGACATGGTGCCCGATGGTGACACGGTGCCCGATGGAGATACGGTGCCCGATGGTGACATGGTGCCCGATGGTGACACGGTGCCCGATGGAGATACGGTGCCCGATGGTGACATGGTGCCCGATGGTGACACGGTGCCCGATGGTGATACGGTGCCCGATGGTGACACGGTGCCCGATGGTGACACGGTGCCCGATGGAGATACGGTGCCCGATGGTGACACGGTGCCCGATGGTGACATGGTGCCCGATGGTGATACGGTGCCCGATGGTGACACGGTGCCCGATGGAGATACGGTGCCCGATGGTGACACGGTGCCCGATGGAGATACGGTGCCCGATGGTGATACGGTGCCCGATGGTGACACGGTGCCCGATGGTGACATGGTGCCCGATGGTGATACGGTGCCCGATGGTGACACGGTGCCCGATGGTGACACGGTGCCCGATGGAGATACGGTGCCCGATGGTGATACGGTGCCCGATGGTGACACGGTGCCCGATGGTGACATGGTGCCCGATGGTGATACGGTGCCCGATGGTGACACGGTGCCCGATGGAGATACGGTGCCCGATGGTGACACGGTGCCCGATGGAGATACGGTGCCCGATGGTGACATGGTGCCCGATGGAGATACGGTGCCCGATGGTGACATGGTGCCTGATGGTGACACGGTGCCCGATGGTGATACGGTGCCCGATGGTGACAAGGTGCCCGATGGTGACACGATGCCCGATGGTGACACAGTGCCCGATGGTGACACGGTGCCCGATGGAGATACGGTGCCCGATGGTGACATGGTGCCTGATGGTGACACAGTGCCCGATGGTGACACAGTGCCCAATGGTGACATGGTGCCCGATGGTGACAAGGTGCCCGATGGTGACACGATGCCCGATGGTGACACAGTGCCCGATGGTGAAACGGTGCCCGATGGTGACACAGTGCCCGATGGTGAAACGGTGCCCGATGGTGACACAGTGCCCGATGGTGACACAGTGCCCAATGGTGACATGGTGCCCGATGGTGACAAGGTGCCCGATGGTGACACAGTGCCCGATGGTGAAACGGTGCCCGATGGTGACATGGTGCCCGATGGTGACAAGGTGCCCGATGGTGACAAGGTGCCCGATGGTGACACGATGCCCGATGGTGACACAGTGCCCGATGGTGAAACGGTGCCCGATGGTGACACAGTGCCCGATGGTGACATGGTGCCCGATGGTGACACGGTGTCCGATGGTGACAAGGTGCCCGATGGTGACACGATGCCCGATGGTGACATGGTGCCCGATGGTGACACGATGCCCGATGGTGACACAGTGCCCGATGGTGAAACGGTGCCCGATGGTGACACAGTGCCCGATGGTGACAAGGTGCCCGATGGTGACACGATGCCCGATGGTGAAACGGTGTCCGATGGTGACAAGGTGCCCGATGGTGACACGATGCCCGATGGTGACATGGTGCCCGATGGTGACACAGTGCCTGATGGTGAAACGGTGCCCGATGGTGACACTGTGCCCGATGGTGACATGGTGCCCGATGGTGACAAGGTGCCCGATGGTGACACGATGCCCGATGGTGACATGGTGCCCGATGGTGACACGATGCCCGATGGTGACATGGTGCCCGATGGTGACACAGTGCCTGATGGTGAAACGATGCCCGATGGTGACATGGTGCCTGATGGTAACACGATGCCCGATGGTGACACAGCGCCCGATGGTGACACAGTGCCTGATGGTGAAACGGTGCCCGATGGTGACACAGTGCCTGATGGTGAGACGGTGCCCGATGGTGACACAGTGCCCGATGGTGACATGGTGCCTGATGGTGATACGGTGCCCGATGGTGACACAGTGCCTGATGGTGACACAGTGCCCGATGGTGACATGGTGCCTGATGGTGATACGGTGCCCGATGGTGATACGGTGCCCGATGGTGACACAGTGCCTGATGGTGACACAGTGCCCGATGGTGACACAGTACGTGATGGTGATACGATGCCCAATGGTGGTGACTATCTCCATATCCCTTGATTCCCTGAGAATCCAAAAATCTATCGATCTCTGCCTTGAATATACTCAAGGACTGAGCCTCCACAGCCCTCTGGGGCAGAGAATTCCAAAGATTCACCACCCTCTGAGTGAAGAAATTTCTCCTCATCTTAGTCCTAAATGGCCGACCCCTTATCCTGAGACTGTGACCCCTGGTTCTAGACTCCCCAGCCCGGGGGAAACATCCTTCCTGCATCTACCCTGTCAAGCCCTGTTAGAATTTTATACATTTCAATGACATCACGTCTCATTCTTCTAAACTCCAGAGAGTACAGGTACAATCCACTCAATCTCTCCTCATACGACCTGCCATCCCAGCAATCAATCTGGTGAACTTTCGTTGCACTCCCTCTATGGCAATTATATCCTTTCTTAGGTAAAGAGACCAATACTGTGCGCAGTTTTGAAGAGAGGAGCTGATCCCCAGAAGAAGGGCAAGAAGAGGGGTTGACTTATGAGGAAAGGTTGGGGAGGTTGGGCCTGTACTCATTGGAATCAGAAGAATGAGAGGTGATCTTATCGAAATGTATAAGATTATGAGGGGGCTTGACAAGGTGGATGCAGAGAGGATGTTTCCACTGATGGGGGAGACTAGAACTAGGGGGCATAATCTTAGAATAAGGGGCCGCCCATTTAAAACTGAGATGAGGAGAAATTTCTTCTCTCAGAGGGTTGTAAATCTGTGGAATTCGCTGCCTCAGAGAGCTGTGGAAGCTGGGACATTGAATAAATTTAAGACAGAAATAGACAATTTCTTAAATGATAAGGGGATAAGGGATTATGGGGAGCGGGCGGGGGAATTGAACTGAGTCCATGATCAGATCAGCCATGATCGTATTAGATGGTGGAGCAGGCTTGAGGGGCCGTATGGCCTACTCCTGCTCCTATTTCTTATGTTCTTATTAAGACAAGATCAAAATGTTGCAGAGGGCTACGTTGAACATGCAGACCCGTGACTTACCATATCTGTCGAGGAACAAGAAAGCGAATGTATCCACAATGGTTATAATGACTCCTCCCCAAATTGGAATCCTGAAAGAATCAGGAGAAATTTTAGCCAATGGTTTAAACAATCACCAGCCAACACAAGGATAATGAAGATGTGGGATCGAGCCCAATTGGTACTGAGGCGGGCGTGATGTCTGGGGAAGACCTTGGCAATCCTGATATATCTGGGAGTTGGTGCCCAAGTTGTGTGAACTCTTCTTGCTCCTGCTACAACTGCACAGGGTTTTGGTGAAGCCACACCTGGAGTACTGCGTACAGTTTTGGTCTCCTTATATAAGGAGCGATATACTTGCATTGGAGGCAGTTCAGAGAAGGTTCACTCGGTTGATTCCGGAGATGAGGGGGTTGTCTTATGAAGAAAGGTTGATTCGGTTCGGTCTATACTCATTGGCGTTTAGAAGAATGAGAGGTGATCTTATTGAAACATATAAGATACTGAGGGGGCTTGACAACGTAGATGATGTTTCCCCTCGTGGGTGAATCTCGAACTAGGGGGCATAGTTTCAGAATAAGGGGTCGCCCATTTAAAACTGAGATGAGGAGGAATTCCTTCTCTGAGGGTTGTAAATCTGTGGAATTCTCTACCCCAGAGAGCTGTGGAGGCTGGGTCACTGAATATATTTAAGGCGGAGATAGACAGATTTTTGAGCGATAAGGGAGTCAAGGGTTATGGGGTGCGGGCGGGGAAGTGGAGCTGAGTCCATGATCAGATCAGCCATGATCTTATTAAATGGAGGAGCAGGCTCGAGGGGCCAGGTGGCCGACTCCTGCTCCTATTTCTTGTGTTCTTATGCTCCACAGAGCAACAGCCTGACATAGTCGCATTTACAGAGCCATAGCAATCAGTCAGACATCTCACTATTCACTCCCTCCACCACCGGCGCCCCCTGGCTGCAGTGTGTACCATCTACAAGATGCACTGCAGCAACTCGCCAAGGCTTCTTCGGCAGCACCTCCCAAACCCGCCACCTCTACCCCCTAGAAGGACAAGGGCAGCAGGTCCCTGGGAACACCACCACCTCCACGTTCCCCCTCCCAGTCACACACCATCCTAATTTTGACATATTCCCTCTGACGAGAGGGTCTGTAACCAGAGGTTCATGGATTCGAAATCATTGGGAAAAGATCGAGCGAGGAGATGTGGAGAACTGTCTTCACTTGGAGACCGGGACCTGGAACTCTCCCCCTGAGGAGGAGGGGGAAGCTGTTACATCAATAATTTTACAAGAGAGTTGGACAGATTCTTGAGGATGGGGAAGTTACAGATTTACAGACAAAAGGCAGGAGATGTGGGCCTGAGCAGGTCTCCAGTCCTCCTGGTTACCCCTTGCCACTGGACCAAGACCTCGCTCTGTCGAGCCCGTGTGGTGGCTGGTGTGCAACGGTCACCCCACGTTAAAAAAATCCACCCACAGGCATCTTCCACCCTTCAGGATGTAGTTCGGGATCCGGAATATTAGGTCCTTCATTGAAACACTTGTGAACTCATCCTTTTTTGACGTGGAAGCAAGTCATCCTCGCTCCGAGGGACTGCCTACGATGAAGATGATGCTCTTTCACAGAGCCAGCACAGGCACGATGGGCCAAGTGGTCTCCTCCTGTGCTGTAAGTTACTATGATTCTATACATCACAATCCTGGAACTCCCTCCCTAATAGCACTGTGGGAGCACTTTCACCACACGGACTGCAGCGGTTCAAGAAGGCGGCTCACCACCACCTTCTCAAGGGGCAATAAATGCCGGCCTGGCCAGTGGCGTTCACATCCCGAGAAGGAAGACAAATGATTGCATCTTGACACCATCACGTCGAAATGTATTTGTTTCTTGCTGTGATGACTGAGCCCATTGGAGGGGCAGGCAGGCCTTACCGTTGATTGGACAGTAGGTTGATGGCGATTGCTGTGCCGATCACCTCCTGCATGTCAGACCCAATGATGGCCACCTCGATCATGATCCACAGGAAGATGCGTGGGTACTGAAACACAGGGATAGGGACACGCTCTGTCACACAGTGCTCACACTGACATTCCACAAATGCTCAACAAGGGGGGGGCGGGGGGTTGGGGGGCGCGGGCTCCATCCCCGTGGTCGATTGGTTGTAGAGGCAGCATTTGCACACTGGCCTCAGTGCCTTTGGGGGGAAGGGCAGTCTCCCAGGGCAGGGGGATACTGGAGGGTGTGCACCTCGGGCCAGTCCTGGGTTAGGACCAGCTGTGATACCTCCGCTCCCTGACCCCTCCCCCACCGCACCCCCCCCCACACCCCCCACATCCCCTACCCACACCCCCAAACCCCCCCACATTTCTCCACACCTCCCCCACACCGCCCCACAACCCAGCCCCACCCCACACCCCCACACTCCCCCTCACACCCCACGCCCCCCCCACACACACCCACCTCCACCACCCCCAAACCCCCACACCCTCCACCCCATCTCCACCTCCCCCCAACCCCCCCACCCTCCCCACAGCCCCCACCCACACCCCCAAACCCCCCCACTTCCCCACGCACCTCCCCCACAACCTCCCTACATCCACACACCAACACACACTCCCCCCACCCACCCGCTGCCCCATGACTCCTGCTCACACGAGGAGCTACAGCGATCCCAGAGCTGGAGTGGGTGGGGACACCCGATATTGGGCCGTGTTGGGACCGCCAAGAGCTGCAGCTACTCGCTGCGTGTCCCCAGGGGGCTTGCCGTGGTCTCAGTAAATGGGTCAAATGGCCGACACCTGCTCCCATTTCTTTTGTTCGTGTGAGGCACTGGGACTCGGGTCACGAGCCCCGGAATCGCAATCAGCACCCGCCAGAGGGCTCAATAAAGGGGACGGGATCGGGGGGGGGGGGGGCGTGACTGGGAGATCGGGGGGTGGGGGGGCGACTGAGAGATCGGGGGGGGGCGAACGGGAGATTGGGAGAGGGAGGGGGGCGATCGGGAGATTGGGAGAGGGAGGGGGGCGAGCGGGAGATTGGGAGAGGGAGGGGGGCGAGCGGGAGAGTGGGAGAGGGAGGGGAAGAGAGAGAGATCAGGAGAGGGAGGGATTGGTGAAATAGAGATTAGGAGAGGAAGGGATTGGAATTTGAAAGAAAGCAAGGCAGAGCATGCATTTCTGCAACAGATTCCATAACCTCAGGACGTCCCAAAGAACTTTACACTTTTGTACACAGCAAGCTCCCACAGACATCAATAAACAGTGACTCTGTACAGTTTTTTATTTTTATTTATTTAATTTTTTTTATTTAAATTTTTCGTAGCCAATCTTTCCAATTCTTTGTCAGATCACAAACGCCAGAGGTCACCTTGCACACATCAAGGATCACCCTGCGCTAATGCTCTTAGCCAAAAGGCCTAGAGCCCAAGCACCGTTCCTGGAAGTACTGCAATACCAGGTTCGTGCCATGGAGGTGGATGGGTCAGGCCCCCCACACACCTCCTATTGTGACTCTGTACAGTTACAGTGAGTGACCCTTACCCTGAATAAACAGTGACTCTGTACAGTTACAGTGAGTGACCCTTACCCTGAATAAAGTGACTCTGTACAGTTTTTAAAAAATTTTTAATTCAATTTCGTTCCAGATCAACTCTAACACCAAAGATCACTTGGGGGATATTAAACTGATAAGAACAGATATTACACTTGATCTTAGCCAAAGGGCCGAGAAGCGAAAGTGAGTGACCCTTACCCTGAATAAACAGTGACTCTGTACAGTTAGTGAGTGACCCTTACCCTGAATAAACAGTGACTCTGTACAGTTACACAGTGAGTGACCCTTACCCTGAATAAATAGTGACTCTGTACAGTTACAGTGAGTGACCCTTACCCTGAATAAACAGTGACTCTGTACAGTTACAGTGAGTGACCCTTACCCTGAATAAACAGTGACTCTGTACAGTTACACAGTGAGTGACCCTTACCCTGAATAAACAGTGACTCTGTACAGTTAGTGAGTGACCCTTACCCTGAATAAACAGTGACTCTGTACAGTTACACAGTGAGTGACCCTTACCCTGAATAAACAGTGACTCTGTACAGTTACAGTGAGTGACCCTTACCCTGAATAAACAGTGACTCTGTACAGTTAGTGAGTGACCCTTACCCGGAATAAACAGTGACTCTGTACAGTTAGTGAGTGACCCTTACCCTGAATAAACAGTGACTCTGTACAGTTACACAGTGAGTGACCCTTACCCTGAATAAACAGTGACTCTGTACAGTTAGTGAGTGACCCTTACCCTGAATAAACAGTGACTCTGTACAGTTAGTGAGTGACCCTTACCCTGAATAAACAGTGACTCTGTACAGTTAGTGAGTGACCCTTACCCTGAATAAACAGTGACTCTGTATAGTTACAGTGAGTGACTCTTATCCTGAATAAACAGTGACTCTGTACAGTTACAGTGAGTGATCCTTACCCTGAATAAACAGTGACTCTGTTTTTTTTTAAATTATTATTATAATCGTAGCCAATCTTTCCAATTCTTTGTCAGATCACAAACGCCAGAGGTCACCTTGCACACATCAAGGATCACTCTGCGCTAATGCTCTTAGCCAAAAGGCCTAGAGCCCAAGCACCGTTCCTGGAAGTACTGCAATACCAGGTTCGTGCCATGGAGGTGGATGGGTCAATCCACCCCACCCACCTCCTATTTCCAAAAAGCATAGGATAACCACCTTCCTGATCCAGGGAGAACCACGTTGGGGTCATGGTTACTCCCCTGTCAGGTCAGTTACGCATGATCTTAGCCAAAAGGCCGAGAAGCGATGACTCTGTACAGTTACAGTGAGTGACCCTTACCCTGAATAAACAGTGACTCTGTACAGTTGCACAGTGAGTGATCCTTACCCTGAATAAACAGTGACTCTGTACAGTTACAGTGAGTGACCCTTACCCTGAATAAACAGTGACTCTGTACAGTTGCACAGTGTGTAACCCTTACCCTGAATAAACAGTGACTCTGTATAGTGACAGTGAGTGACCCTTATCCTGAATAAACAGTGACTCTGTATAGTGACAGTGAGTGACCCTTACCCTGAATAAACAGTGACTCTGTACAGTTAGTGAGTGATCCTTACCCTGAATAAACAGTGACTCTGTATAGTGACAGTGAGTGACCCTTATCCTGAATAAACAGTGACTCTGTATAGTTACAGTGAGTGGCCCTTACCCTGAATAAACAGTGACTCTGTACAGTTAGTGAGTGACCCTTACCCTGAATAAACAGTGACTCTATACAGTTACACAGTGAATGACACTTGCCCTGAACAGTGACTCTGTACAGTTACAGTGAGTGACCCTTACCCTGAATAAACAGTGACTCTGTACAGTTACACAGTGAGTGACCCTTACCCTGAATAAACAGTGACTCTGTACAGTTACAGTGAGTGACCCTTATCCTGAATAAACAGTGACTCTGTACAGTTACAGTGAGTGACCCTTACCCTGAATAAACAGTGACTCTGTACAGTTAGTGAGTGACCCTTACCCTGAATAAACAGTGACTCTGTACAGTTGCACAGTGTGTAACCCTTACCTTGAATAAACACTGACTCTGTACAGTTACAGTGAGTGGCCCTTACCCTGAATAAACAGTGACTCTGTACAGTTAGTGAGTGACCCTTACCCTGAATAAACAGTGACTCTGTACAGTTACACAGTGAATGACACTTGCCCTGAACAGTGACTCTGTACAGTTACAGTGAGTGACCCTTACCCTGAATAAACAGTGACTCTGTACAGTTACACAGTGAGTGACCCTTACCCTGAATAAACAGTGACTCTGTACAGTTTTTTTTTATTTATTAATTCGTAGCCAATCGTTCCAATTCTTTGTCAAATCACAAACGCCAGAGGTCACCTTGCACATGCCAAGGATCACTCTGCGCCAATGCTCTTAGCCAAAAGGCCTAGAGCCACTGCACCGTTCCTGGAAGTACTGCAATACCAGGTTCGTGCCATGGAGGTGGATGGGTCAGGTCCCCCACACACCTCCGTGGAGGTGGATGGGTCAAGCCACCCCACCCACCTCCTGTTTCCAAAAAAGCAAGCATATACCTTCCTGACCAGGGAGAAACCACCCGGAGGTCATGGTGGCTGGTCAGGTCAGTTACGCATGATCTTAGCCAAAAGGCCGAGAAAGTTACAGTGAGTGACCCTTATCCTGAATAAACAGTGACTCTGTACAGTTACAGTGAGTGACCCTTACCCTGAATAAACAGTGACTCTGTACAGTTACACAGTGAGTGACCCTTATCCTGAATAAACAGTGACTCTGTACAGTTACAGTGAGTGACCCTTATCCTGAATAAACAGTGACTCTGTACAGTTACAGTGAGTGACCCTTACCCTGAATAAACAGTGACTCTGTACAGTTACAGTGAGTGACCCTTACCCTGAATGAACAGTGACTCTGTACAGTTACACAGTGAGTGACCCTTATCCTGAATAAACAGTGACTCTGTACAGTTACAGTGAGTGACCCTTACCCTGAATAAATAGTGACTCTGTACAGTTACACGGTGAATGACCCTTACCCGGAATAAACAGTGACTCTGTACAGTTACACAGTGAGTGATCCTTATCCTGAATAAACAGTGACTCTGTACAGTTAGTGAGTGACCCTTACCCTGAATAAACAGTGACTCTGTACAGTTACACAGTGAGTGACCCTTACCCTGAATAAACAGTGACTCTGTACATTTACAATGAGTGACCCTTACCCTGAATAAACAGTGACTCTGTACAGTTACACAGTGAGAGACCCTTACCCTGAATAAACAGTGACTCTGTACAGTTACACAGTGAGTGACCCTTACCCTGAATAAACAGTGACTCTGTACAGTTACAGTCCGTGATCCTTACCCAGCTTAAGCCCGCGCTCCTACCTTGGGGTAGTAGGTGTGACAGACCTCCGCGAGGTGCAGCCCTGTTACCACGCCGAGACGCGCAGCGAGCCTTTGCAGGAGCAGACCGAGGATGGTGGCCCCAAGGAGCACCCACAGGAGCTATGGGGAAGAAAGGCGGAAGGTTAGTGATGTGCGGTGAGGTGAGGGACAGGATCATCATCATCATCATAGGCAGTCCCTCGGAATCGAGGAAGACTTGCTTCCACTCTAAAAATGAGTCCTTAGGTGGCTGAACAGTCCAATACGAGAGCCACAGTCCCTGTCACAGGTGGGACAGACAGTGGTTGAAGGAAAGGGTGGGTGGGACTGGTTTGCCGCACGCTCCTTCCGCTGCCTGCGCTTGGTTTCTGCACGCTCTCGGCGATGAGACTCGAGGTGCTCAGCGCCCTCCCGGATGCACTTCCTCCACTTAGGGCGGTCTTTGGCCAGGGACTCCCAGGTGTCGGTGGGGGATGCTGCACTTTATCAGGGAGGCTTTGAGGGTGGTCCCTTGTAACGTTTCCTCTGCCCACCTTTGGCTCGCTAGTCGTGAAGGAGTTCCGAGTAGAGCGCTTGCTTTGGGAGTCTCGTGTCTGGCATGGGCAGGCCCCATGGTTCGCTTGCCAGACACGGGGCTCCCAAAGTATGGTCGGTCTCTGCATCTGCGCACATACAGAGGCTGAACTCTACGTCATAGTCGACGTATTTACTGGGACGTACAAAAGCATGGGCCTTACGCTAAACATCCGTAAGACAAAGGTCCTCCACAAACCTGACCCCGCCACACAGCACTGCCCCCCCAGTCATCCAGATCCACGGCGCGGCCCTGGACAACGTGGACCATTTCCCATACCTCTTATCAACACGAGCAGACATTGACAGCGAGCGAGAGCGCAGCGACGGTAACGGCCAGGGTTTCGGACTGACCTTGTAGCGCGCAGCAGCTCCTGACTGCAGGTCGGACTCGATGTTCCCCGGATCCAGGTACGCGATGCTCATCAGGAACCCCGGGCCCGTGAACAGCCACAACTTCTTCAAGCTGAATCTCGGCTGAGCAGAAGAGAGAGAGAGAGAGAGAGAGAGAGAGAGAGAATTGCATTAACACGCTGTCCATCTTACGCTAATCCAAGCGTCCCACAGCATTGGATTTTGTGTTTTGCTGATTCCGGGGCGGTCACGGCGACGGGTGGTACATTTGCTCCCAGGAGCAGTCTGCGCCTCAGTCGCGACCATTGGTCCATCGGCGGCAGGTCGGGGTCATAAGCGGAGCGGTGAGCAGCGGCCATGGGCTGCATGGCGGCCTACCACTCCAGGGAGCTGGTGCAGGAGGGCGACGGCAGTGAAGAGGGAGGTCACCAAGGTCCAGGTCGGTGACTGGAGCGTGGGCAGGTACAGCAGGAGCGGCGAGGTCGGGGCGAAGGAGGGGCGAGAGATTGCGGAGGGACGTGATCGGGGCCCAGGAGCACCGTGAGTTCGGGGGCCAGGGGCCCAGGGGCAGCACGGGCCCAGCCCACACTGTGCGATATGTGTAGCGCACTAGGGTCCGTGCAGCAGAGCTGGTCTCCAGTCGTTTTGGGTAACCCTTGCCACTGGACCAAGACCGAGCTCGGTCAAGCCCGTGTGGTGGCTGGTGTGCAACGGTCATCCCACGTTAAAAAAATCCACGCACAGGCATCTTCCACCCTTCAGGATGTAGTTCGGGATCTGGAATATTAGGTCCTTCATTGAAACACCTGTGAACTCATCCTTTTCAGCGTGGAAGCAAGTCATCCTCAATACGAGGGACCGCCTCTGATGATGAACATTGGTCAGCTGGGCACCGAGTGTGGGGGGCGGGGCCCTGAGGGTGGGGGGTGGGGCCCTGAGTTTGTGGGGGCGGAGCCTTGAGTGTGGGGATGTCGGGGCACTGAGTGTGTGGGGAGCGGGGCACTGAGAGTGGACGGGCAGGGCCCTGAGTGTGTGGGGAGCGGGGCCCTGAGTGCAGGGGGGCAGGGCCCTGAGTGTGGGGGGAGCGGGGCCCTGAGTGTGGGGGGAGAAGGGCCCTGAGTGCAGGGGGGCAGGGCCCTGAGTGTGGGGCGGGGCCCTGAGTGCAGGGGGGGGCAGGGCCCTGAGTGTAGGGCGGGGCCTTGAGTGTGGGGGGAGCAGGGCCCTGAGTGCAGGGGGGCAGGGCCCTGAGTGTGGGGCGGGGCCCTGAGTGCAGGGGGGGGAAGGGCCCTGAGTGTAGGGCGGGGCCCTGAGTGTGGGGGCGCAGGGCCCTGCGTGCAGGGGGGCAGGGCCCTGAGTGTAGGGCGGGGCCCTGAGTGTGGGGGGAATGGGCCCTGAGTGTGTGGGGGGCCCCGAGTGTGTAGGGGCGGGGCCCTGACTGTGGGGGGCGGGTCCGTGAGTGTGGGGGGTGGGGCCCCGATCTGCGGGGACGGGGCCTTGAGTGTGGGGGGTGGCTGGGCCCTGAGTGCAGGGGGGAAGGGCCCTGAGTGTGGGGGCGGGGCCCCGAGTCTGGGGCGGGGCCCTGAGTGTGTTTCGGGGCCCTGAGTGTGTGGGCGGGGCCCTCAGTGTGGGGGGGCGGGGCCCCGAGTCTGGGCGGGGCCCTGAGTGTGTGGGCGGGGCTCTCAGTGTGGGGGGGCGGGGCCCTGAGTGTGGGGAGGGGGGGGCAGTGTCCTGAGTGTGGGGGCGGGGCCCCGAGTCTGGGGCGGGGCCCTGAATGTGTGCCGGGGCCCTGAGTGTGTGGGCGGGGCCCTCAGTGTGGGGGGGCGGGGCCCCGAGTCTGGGGCGGGGCCCTGAGTGTGTGGGCGGGGCCCTCAGTGTGGGGGGGGGGCCCTGAGTGTGGGGAGGGGGGGGCAGGGTCCTGAGTGTGGGGGCGGGGCCCCGAGTCTGGGGCGGGGCCCTGAGTGTGTGCCGGGGCCCTGAGTGTGTGGGCGGGGCCCTCAGTGTGGGGGGGCGGGGCCCCGAGTCTGGGGCGGGGCCCTGAGTGTGTGGGCGGGGCCCTCAGTGTGGAGGGGGGCCCTGAGTGTGGGGAGGGGGTGCAGGGTCCTGAGTGTGGGGGCGGGGCCCCGAGTCTGGGGCGGGGCCCTGAATGTGTGCCGGGGCCCTGAGTGTGTGGGCGGGGCCCTCAGTGTGGGGGGGCGGGGCCCCGAGTCTGGGGCGGGGCCCTGAGTGTGTGGGCGGGGCTCTCAGTGTGGGGGGGGGGGCCCTGAGTGTGGGGAGGGGGGGGCAGGGTCCTGAGTGTGGGGGCGGGGCCCCGAGTCTGGGGCGGGGCCCTGAGTGTGTGCCGGGGCCCTGAGTGTGTGGGCGGGGCCCTCAGTGTGGGGGGGCGGGGCCCCGAGTCTGGGGCGGGGCCCTGAGTGTGTATTGGGCGGGGCCCTCAGTGTGGGGGGGCGGGGCCCTGAGTGTGGGGAGGGGGGGCAGGGTCCTGAGTGTGGGGGCGGGGACCCGAGTCTGGGGCGGGGCCCTGAATGTGTGCCGGGGCCCTGAGTGTGTGGGCGGGGCCCTCAGTGTGGGGGGGCGGGGCCCCGAGTCTGGGTGGGCAGAGACCCAAGATTGGGTGGGCGGGGCCCCGAGTCTGGGCGGATGGGGCCCCGAGCGTGGGGCGGGGCTCTGTGTGTGGGGGCGGGGGCCCTGTGCGAGGGGGCAAACCCTGAGCTGAGTGGCCGGCCCGGGAGCTCTCCGAGAGAGGCTTAGGGGAGAAATAAAACCCTCAAAAACCCACCAACAACATTCCCAACACACAGCTCACACCACAACATGAATCGCAAAAAACAATTACAGCACAAACAATCGCGCTTCCTGGAGATGGGCATCACTGAGCTCACCGCGGGCGATATTGGTCGTAGCGCCCGCTGTCACAGGTGGTCCCAGCGGGGGGGGGGGCGCGCTGCGGGGCGTGCGGGAGTCAGAAATCGCCCGGGTGTTGCCTGTCCCGGGCGGCAATACTCTGCGCCCTGTGCCCCGCCGATATCGGCCCCCAAAACCCCCTGCGAGGCTGGCCGCCCGCCCAGAATTACTCACTGTTGCCATTGCCGCCCCTCTGGGGCAAAGGCAGAGGTGGACATCGCCGGACAATCCAACCCCTTGACATGGACATGCTCTGCCCATCTCATGTCGGCAAACGTGGCACCCATCGTGCACAGTAAGATCCCAAGATGATGAATGCCACTTATTCGTGGCCTCTCGCACAACTCCCAATTTCCATCGCTCCACCATTGGTGGCCGTGCCTTCAGCTGCCTGGGCCCCAAGCTCTGGAATTCCCTCCTTAAACCTCTCCGCCTCTCTCTCCGCCTCTCTCTCCTCCTTAAAACCGACCTCTTGGGCCAAGCCGTCCTAATATCCCCTTATGTGGCTCGGTGTCAAACTCTGTAAGACCGAGATGAGGAGGAATTTCTTCACTCAGACAATTCTCTGCCCCAGAGGGCTGTGGAGGAGCAGTACCTGACTATATTCAAGGCTGACTTTGAGAGATGTTTGGAGTCTCGGGGAATCAGAGCGTATGGAGATCGGGCGGGAAAGTGGAGTTAAGGCCGATGATTGGCCTCGGGGGGGGGGGGGGAGGGGGCAGGGGCGGTGCAGATTCTCCAGACTGATACCCGGGGCTGAGAGGGTTAAATCCCGAGGGCAGGTTGCACAGACTGGGCCTGTGTTCCCTCGAGTGTAGAAGATTACGGGGCGATCTGATCGAGGGGTTTACGATGATTAAAGAAATCGATGGGGGGGGGGGATCGAGAGAAACCATTCCCCTCTGGTGGGGGGGAGTCCAGAACAAGGGGCAGGACCTTAAAATTAGAGCCCGGCCGTTCAGGGGTGATGTCAGGAAACACTTCTTCACACAAAGGGCAGTGGGAATCTGGGGACTCTCTCCCCCAAAAGGCTGTTGAGGCCGGGGGTCAATGCCTGTTCCTGTGTTCCTATGCCATGGAACACGGAACGGCAACTCAACCATTCACAGCCCATGTACACTCTACCCCAAGCTCTCACTAGTATTTCTTGGTCTTGAGCTGCCTGAGGAAGCACCAAAAGAAAATACCCTGAAACATCGCAAAAGTTTCATTTTTGTGGAGTCGGCAGGAGCAAAAGTGTTGGACAATTATTCAGGTCAATGTGCGAACCAAAGCCATTGACAGCCCACACTGCCGTTAACCCACAGTCCTGCAGACTAAACTGGCTCACTGCCCCCTCAGTCCCTGCCCCAGCCCCGGTACTGGTGTGGTCCGATCTCCGTACCCAGTCTGACGGGAAACGGATACAAATATTCGAATTAAGCAGCTTTTATTGTTGTCCTGAGCACAGAGAAGGTTACATTTAAATAGGACTTGGATGTGTACGTGAAGTGCCGTAACCTGCAGGGCTACGGATCGAGAGATGGCAAGTGGGATTAGGCTGAATAGCTCTTTGCCGGCCGGTGCAGACACTATGGGCCAAAATGGCCTCCTTCCGTGCTATAAATTTCTATGATTCTATGATTCTAATAAGATCATAAGAAATAGGAGCAGGAGTAGGCCATATGGCCCCTCGAACCTGCTCCACCATTTAATACGATCATGACTGATCTGATCATGGACCCAGCTCCACTTCCCTGCACCTCCCCATAACCCCTTATCCCCTTATCGTTTAAGAAACTGTCTATTTCTGTCCTAATTTTATTCAATGTCCCAGCCTCCACAGCTCTCTGAGGCAGCGAATTCCACAGATTTACAACCCTCTGAGAGAAGAAATTCCTCCTCATCTCAGTTTTAAATAGGCGGCCCCTTATTCTAAGATCATGTCCCCGAGTTCTAGTCTCCCCCATCAGTGGAAACATCCTCTCTGCATCCACCTTGTCAAGCCCCCTCATAATCTTATACGTTTCGATAAGATCACCTCTCATTCTTCTGAATTCCAATGAGTAGAGGCCCAACCTACTCAACCTTTCCTCATAAGTCAACCCCCTCATCCCCGGAATCAACCTAGTGAACCTTCTCTGAACTGCCTCCAAAGCAAGTATATCCTTTCGTAAATATGGAAACCAAAACTGCACGCAGTATTCCAGGTGTGGCCTCACCAATACCTTATATAACTGTAGCAAGACTTCCCTGCTTTTATACTCCATCCCCTTTGCAATAAAGGCCAAGATTCCATTGGCCTTCCTGATCAATTGCTGTACCTGCATACTATCCTTTTGTGTTTCATGGACAAGTACCCCCAGGTCCCGCTGTACTGCAGCACTTTGCAATCTTTCTCCATTTAAATAATAACTTGCTCTTTGATTTCTTTCTGCCAAAGTGCATGACCTCACACTTTCCAACATTATACTCCATCTGCCACATTTTTGCCCACTCACTTAGCCTGTCTCTGTCCTTAAGAAACTGTCGATCTCCGCCTTAAATATATTCAATGACCCAGCCTCCACAGCTCTCTGGGGTAGAGAATTCCACAGATTTATAACCCTCTGAGAGAAGCAATTCCTCCTCACCTCAGTTTTAAATGGGCGACCCCTTATTCTGAGATTATGTCCCCGAGTTCTAGTCTCCCATATCAGTGGAAACATCCTCTCTGCATCCACCTTGTCAAGCCCCCTCATAATCTTATACGTTTCGATAAGATCACCTCTCATTCCACTGGCTCCAATGAATAGAGGCCCAAACTACTCAACCGTTCCTTATAAGTCAACCCCCTCATCTCCAGAATCAACGTAGAGAACCTTCTCTGAACTGTCTCCAAAGCAAGTATGTCCTTTCGTAAATATGGAATCCAAAACTGCACGCAGTACTCCAGGTATGGCCTCACCAATACCCTGTATAACTGTAGCAAGACTTCCCTCAGTACTGCCCATCCAACAGTGCCGCGCTCCCTCAGTACTTCCCCTCCGACAGTGTGGCACTCCCTCAGTAGAGCCCCTCCGACAGTGCGGCACTCCCTCAGTACTGCCCCTCCAACAGTGCAGCACTTCCTCAGTACTGGCCCTCCAACAGTGCAGCACTCCCTTAGTAGAGCCCCTCCGACAGTGCGGCACTCCCTCAGTACTGCCCCGCCGACAGTGCAGCGCTCCCTCAGTACTGAACCTCCAACAGTGCAGCACTCCCTTAGTAGAGCCCCTCCGACAGTGCGGCACTCCCTCAGTACTGCGGCTCCGACAGTGCGGCGCTCCCTCAGTACTGCCCCTCATACAGTTCAGCAGTCCATCAGTACTGCTCCTTCTACAGCGCAGCACTCCCTCTGTACCGCCACTCTGATAGTGCAGCGCTCCCTCAGTACTGCCCCTCCAACAACACAGCACTCCCTCAGTACTGCCTTTCCGACAGTGCAGAACTCCCTCAGTACTGCCCCTCCGACAGTGCGACGCGAACTCAGTACTGCCCCTCTGACAGTGCAGCACTCCCTCAGTACTGCCCCTCCGAAGGTGCAGCTCTCCCTCAGTACTGCCCCTCTAACAGTGCAGCGCTCCCTCAGTACAGCCCCTCCGACAGTGCGGTGCTCCCTCAGTGCTGCCCCTCATACACTGCAGCACTCCCTCAGTACTGCCCCTGCAACAGTGCGGCACTCCCTCAGTACTGCCCCTCCGACAGTGCGGCGCGCACTCAGTACTGCCCCTCCATCAGTGCAGCACTCCCTCAGTTCTGCCCCTCCGAGAGTGTGGCAATCCCTCAGTACTGCCCCTCCATCAGTGCGGCACTCCCTCAGTACTGGCCCTCCGACAGTGCAGAACTCCCTCAGTACTGCCCCTCCAACAGTGCAGCACTTCCTCAGTACTGCCCCTCCGACAGTGCAGCGCTCCCACAGTACTGCTCCTCCGACAGTGCAGCGCTCCCTCAGTGCTGCCCCTCATACACTGCAGCACTCCCTCAGTACTGCCCCTCCAACAGTGCAGCACTTCCTCAGTACTGCCCATCCGACAGTGCGACGCTCCCTCAGTTCTGCTCCTCCGACAGTGTGGCGCTCCCTCAGTACTGCCCCTCCGACAATGCAGCACTCCCTCAGTACTGCCCCTCTGACAGTGCAGCACTCCCTCAGTGCTGCCCCTCCGACAGTGCAGCACCCCCTCAGTGCTGCCCCTCCGACAGTGCAGCCCTCCCTCAGTACTGCCCCTCTGACAGTGCAGCACTCCCTCAGTACTGCCCCTCCGACAGCGCAGCGGTCCCTCAGTACTGCCCCTCATACACTGCAGCACCCCCTCAGTGCTGCCCCTCTGACAGTGCAGCACTCCCTCAGTACTTCCCCTCATACACTGCAGCACTCCCTCGGTACTGCCCCTCTGACAGCGCAGAGCTGCCTCAGTTCTACCACTCCGACAGTGCCGCGCTCCCTCAGCACTGCCCCTCATACACTGCAGCACTCTTTGGTGCTGCCCCTCCGACAGTGCAGCACTCCCTCAGTACTGCCCCGGATCATTGCAGCACTCCCTCAGTACTTCCCCGGATCATTGCAGCACTCCCTCAGTACTGACTCTCCGACAGCGCGGCGCTCGCTCAGTACTGACCCTCTGACACTGCAGCACTCCCTCATTACTGCCCCTCCGACAGTGCTGTGTTCTCTCAGTACTGCCCCTCCGACAGAGCAACTGTCCCTCACTACTGCCCCTCCGACAGTGCAGTGCTCCCTCGGTTCCGCTCCTCCGACAGTTTGGCACTCCCTCAGTACTGACCCTCCAAGAGTGCAGCATTCCCTCAGTACTGCCCCTCCGACAGCGCAACGCTCCCTCAGTACTGCCCCTCCGACAACACAGCACTCCCTCAGTACTGCCCCTCCAACAGTGCAGCGCTCCCTCAGTACTGCCCCAATACACTGCAGCACTCCCTCAATCCTGCCACTCCGACAGTGCGGCACTCCCTCAGTACTGCCCCTCCAACAGTGCAGCGCTCCCTCAGCACTGCCCCAATACACTGCAGCACTCCCTCAATCCTGCCACTCCGACAGTGCAGCGGTCCCTCAGTACTACTCCTCTGACAGTGCCGCACTCTCTCAGTATTGCCCCTGCAACAGTGCAGCGTTCCCTCAGCCCTGCCCCTCCAACAATGCAGCGCTCCCTCGGTACTGTCCCTCCAACAGTGCAGCGTTCCCTCAGTACTGTCCCACCAACAGTGCAGCACTCCCTCGGTACTGTCCCTCCAACAGTGCAGCGCTCCCTCAGTACTGCCCCTCCGAGAGTGCAGCTCTCCCTTAGTACTGCCCCTCCGACAACACAGCACTCCCTCAGTACTGCCCCTCCGACAGTGCGGTGCTCCCTCAGTGCTGCCCCTCCGATAGTGCGGAACTCCCTCAGTACTGCCCCTCCGACAGTGCCGCCCTCCCTCAGTACTGCCCCTCCGACAGTGCCGCCCTCCCTCAGTACTGCCACTCCGACAGTGCGGAACTCCCTCAGTACTGCACCTCATACACTGCAGCACTCCCTCAGTACTGCCCCTCCGACAGTGCCGCCCTCCCTCAGTACTGCCCCTCCGACAGTGCCGCCCTCCCTCAGTACTGCCCCTCCGACAGTGTGGCAATCCCTCAGTACTACCTCTCCGACAGTGCGACACTCCCTCAGTACTGCCCCTGCAACAGTGCAGCGCTCCCTCAGCCCTGCCCCTCCGACAGTGCGGCGCTCCCTCAGCCCTGCCCCTCCGACAGTGCGGCATTCCCTCAGTACTGCCCGTCTGACAGTGCAGTGCTCCCGCAGTACTGCCCCTCCGATAGTGCGGCGCTTCCTCAGCACTGCCCCTCCAACAGTGCAGCAGTCCCTCGGATCCGCTCCTCCGACAGTTTGGCACTCCCTCAGTACTGACCCTCCGAGAGTGCAGCCCTCCCTCAGTACTGCCCCTCCGACAGCGCAGCACTCCCTCAGTACTGCCCCTCCGAGAATGCAGCTCTCCCTCAGTACCGCCGCTCCGACAGTGCAACGCTCCCTCAGTACTGCCCCTCCGACAACACAGCATTCCCTCAGCACTGCCCCTCCAACAGTGTAGCACTCGCTCTGTACTGTCCCTCCGACAGTGCAGTGCTTCCCTCACTACTGCCGCTCCGACAGTGCAGCACTCCCTCAGTACTGCCCCTCCGACAGTGCGGCCTCCCTCAGTACTGCCCCTCAGACAGTGCGGCCTCCCTCAGAACTGCCCCTCCGACAGTGCGGCCTCCCTCGGTACTGCCCCTCCGACAGTGCGGCGCTCCCTCAGAACTGCCCCTCCGACAGTGCGGCCTCCCTCAGTACTGCCCCTCCAACAGTGCGGCCTCCCTCAGTACTGCCCCTCCGACAGTGCGGCCTCCCTCAGAACTGCCCCTCCGATAGTGCGGCGCTCCCTCAGTCCTTCTCCTCCGTCAGTACTGCCCCTCAGACAGTGCAGCCCTCCCTCAGTACTGCCCCTCCGACAGCGCAGCGCTCCCTCAGTACTACCCCTCCAACAGTGTGGCGCTCCCTCAGTACTGCCCCTCCCTCAGTACTACCCCTCCGACAGTGCGGCGCTCACTCAGTCCTTCTCCTCCCTCAGTACTGCCCCTCGGACAGTGCAGCACTCCCTCAGTACTGCCCCTCCGATAGTGCGGCGCTCCCTCAGTGCTGCCCCTCCGACAGTGCGGTGCTCCCTCAGTGCTGCCCCTCCGACAGTGCGGAACTCCCTCAGTGCTGCCCCTCCGACAGTGCGGCCTCCCTCAGTACTGCCCCTCCGACAGCGCAGCGCTCCCTCAGTACTGCCACTCCGACAACACAGCACTCCCTCAGTACTGCCCCTCCGACAGTGCGACACTCCCTCAGTACTACCCATGCAACAGTGCAGCGCTCCCTCAGCCCTGTCCCTCCGATAGTGCGGCGCTTCCTCAGTACTGCACCTCATACACTGCAGCACTCCATCAGTACTGACCCTCCGAGAATGCAGCTCTCCCTCAGTACTGCCACTCCGACAGTGCAGCACTCCCTCAGTACTGACCCTCCGAGAATGCAGCTCTCCCTCAGTACTGCCACTCCGACAGTGCAACGCTCCCGCAGTACTGCCCCTCCGACAGTGCAGTGCTTCCCTCACTACTGCCCCTCCGACAGTGCAGTGCCCCCTCAGTACTGCCCCTCCAACAGTGCAGCGCTCCCTCAGTTCCGCTCCTCCGACAGTTTGGCACTCCCTCAGTACTGACCCTCCGAGAGTGCAGCCCTCCCTCAGTACGGCCGCTCCAACAGTGCAGCATTCCATCAGTACTGCCCCTCCGACAGTGCAGCACTCCCTCGGTTCCGCTCCTCCGACAGTGTGGCACTCCCTCAGTGCTGACCCTCCGAGAGTGCAGCTCTCCCTCAGTACTGCCCCTCCGACAGCACAACGCTCCCTCAGTACTGCCCCTCCGACAGTGCAGCGCTCCCTCAGTACTACTCCTCTGACAGTGCGGCACTCCCTCAGTACTGCCCCTGCAACAGTGCAGCGTTCCCTCAGTCCTTCACCTCCGACGGTGCAGTGTTCCCTCAGTACTGCCCCTCCGACAGTGCAGCGTTCCCTCAGTACTGCCCGTCCGACAGTGCAGTGTTCCCTCAGTACTGTCCCTCCAACAGTGCAGCGCTCCCTCAGTACTGCCCCTCCGAGAGTGCAGCTCTCCCTCAGTACTGCCCCTCCGACAGTGCGGCGCTCCCTCAGTACTGCCCCTCCGACAGTGCGGCCTCCATCAGTACTGCCCCTCCGACAGTGCGGCCTCCCTCAGTACTGCCCCTCCGACAGTGCGGCCTCCCTCAGTACTGCCCCTCCGACAGTGCAGCGCTCCCTCAGTACTACCCCTCCGACAGTGCGGCACTCCCTCAGTACTGCCCCTCAGACAGTGCAGCCCTCCCTCAGTACTGCCCCTCCGACAGCGCAGCGCTCCCTCAGTACTACCCCTCCGACAGTGCGGCGCTCACTCAGTACTGCCCCTCAGACAGTGCAGCCCTCCCTCAGTACTGCCCCTCCGACAGTGCAGTGCTCCCTCAGTACTGCCCCTCCGACAGTGCGGCGCTCCCTGAGTACTACCCCTCCGACAGTGCGGCACTCCCTCAGTACTGCCCCTCAGACAGTGCAGCCCTCCCTCAGTACTGCCCCTCCGACAGTGCAGTGCTCCCTCAGTACTGCCCCTCCGACAGTGCGGCGCTTCCTTAGCCCTGCCCTTCCGACAGTGTGGCGATCCCTCAGTACTGCCCCTCCCTCAGTACTGCCCCTCGGACAGTGCAGCACTCCCTCAGTACTGCCCCTCCGACAGCGCAGCGCTCCCTCAGTCCTTCTTCTCCCTCAGTACTGCCCCTCGGACAGTGCAGCACTCCCTCAGTCCTTCTTCTCCCTCAGTACTGCCCCTCGGACAGTGCAGCACTCCCTCAGTACTGCCCCATCCGACAGTGCAGCGCTCCCTCAGCACTGCCCCTAAAACACTGCAGCGCTCCCTTAGTACTACTCCTCCGACAGTGCGGCGCTCCCTCAGTGCTGCCCCTCCAACAGTGCGGCACTCCCTCAGTACTGCCCCTCTGACATTGCAGCGCTCCCACAGTACTGCCCCTCCGACAGTACGGCGCTCCCTCAGTAGTGCTCCTCCAACAGTGCGGCGCTCCCTCAGTACTGACCCTCCGACAGTGCGGCGCTCCCTCAGTACTGCCCCTCCGACAGTGCAGCACTCCCTCAGTACTGGCCCACTGACAGTGCAGCACTCCGTCAGTACTACCCTTCAACAGTGCAGCACTCCCTCAGTACTGCCACTCCGACAGTGCAGCTCTCCCACTGTACTGCCCCTCCGACAGTGCGGCGCTCCCTCAGCACTGCCCTTCCGAAAGTGCGCCGCTCCATCAGTACTGCCCCTCCGACAGTGCGGCGCTCCCTCAGTACTGCCCCTCAGACAGTGCGCCGCTCCATCAGTACTGCCCCTCCGACAGTGTGGCGCTCCCTCAGTACTGCCCCTCCGACAGCGCAGCGCTCCCTCAGTACTGCCCCTCAGACAGTGCGGCGCTCGCTCAGCGTTGTCCAAAAGACAGTGGGGCCCGCCCTCAGTACTACTTCTCTGATAGTGCAGCACTCCCTCAGTACTGCCCCTCCGACAGTGCAGCGCTTCCTTAGCCCTGCCCCTCCGACAGTGCAGCGTTCCCTCGGTACTGTCCCTCTGACAGTGCAGCTCTCCATCGGTACTGCCACTCCGACAGTGTGGCATTCCCTCAGTACTACCCCTATGACAGTGCAGTGCTCTCTCAGTACTGCCCCTCATACACTGCAGCACTCCCTCAATACTGCCCCTCCGACAGCACAGCACTCCCTCAATACTACCCCTCCGACAGCGCAGCACTCCCTCAGCACTGCCCCTCCGACAGCGCAGCACTTCCTCAGTACTGCCCTTCCGAAAGTGCGCCGCTCCATCAGTACTGCCCCTCCGACAGTTTGGCACTCCCTTAGTACTGGCCCTCCGAGAGTGCAGCTCACCCTCAGTACTGCCCCTCCGACAGTGCCGCAAACCCTCAGTACTGCCCCTCCGACAGTGCCGCAAACCCTCAGTACTGCCCCTCCGACAGTGCGGCGCGCCCTCAGTACTGCCCCTCCAACAGTTTGGCACTCCCTCAGTACTGCCGCTCTGACAGTGCAGCATTCCCTCAGTACTGCCCCTCCAACAGTGCAGCACTCCCTCAGTACTGCCCCTCCGACAGTGCAGCGCTCCCTCAGTACTGCCGCTCTGACAGTGCAGCATTCCCTCAGTACTGCCCCTCCAACAGTGCAGCACTCCCTCAGTACTGCCCCTCCGATAGTGCAGTGCTCCCTCAGTACTGCCCCTCCGACAGTGCAGCGCTCCCTCAGTACTGCCCCTCAGACAGTGCGGCGCTCGCTCAGCGTTGTCCAAAAGACAGTGGGGCCCGCCCTCAGTACTACTTCTCTGATAGTGCAGCACTCCCTCAGTACTGCCCCTCCGACAGTGCGGCACTCCCTCAGTACTGCTCCTCCGACAGTGCAGCGCTTCCTTAGCCCTGCCCTTCCGACAGTGCAGCGCTCCCTCGGTACTGTCCCTCTGACAGTGCAGCTCTCCCTCGGTACTGCCACTCCGACAGTGTGGCATTCCCTCAGTACTGCCCCTATGACAGTGCAGTGCTCTCTCAGTACTGCCCCTCATACACTGCAGCACTCCCTCAATACTGCCCCTCCGACAGCACAGCACTCCCTCAGTACTACCCCTACGACAGTGCGGCGCTCCCTCAGTACTGCCCCTCCGACAGTGCGGCGCTCCCTCAGCACTGCCCCTCATACACTGCAACATTCCCTCAGTATTGCCCCTCCGACAGCGCTGCACTCCCTCAGTACTGCCCCTCCAACAGTGCAGCACTGCCTCAGTATTTCCCCTCCGACAATGCAGCACTCCCTCAGTATTGCCCCTCCGACAGTGCAGCACTCCCTCAGGACTGCCACTCCGATAGCGTTATGCTCCCTCAGTAATGCCCCTCCAACAGTGTTGCACTCCCTCAGTACTGCCCCTCCGACAGGGCGGCTCTCCCTCAGGACTGCCCCTCCGACAGTGTGGCACTCCCTCAGTACTGCCCCTCCGACAGTGTGGCACTCCCTCAGTACTGCCCCTCCGACAGTGTGGCACTCCCTCAGTACTGCCCATTCGACAGTGCAGTGCTCCCGCAGTACTACCCCTCTGACACTGCGGCGCTCCCTCAATATTGCCCCTCTGGCAGAGCAGTGCTCCCTCAGTACTGCCCCTCTGACAGCGCAGCGCTCCATCTGTACTGCCACTCCGACAGCGCAGCTCTCCCTCAGTACTGCCCCTCCGACAGTGCGGCGCTCCCTCAGTACTGCCCCTCCGACAGCGCAGCGCTCCATCTGTACTGCCCCTTTGACACTGCGGCGCTCCCTCAATATTACCCCTCTGGCAGAGCAGTGCTCCCTCAGTACTGCCCCTCTGACAGCGCAGCACTCCATCTGTACTGCGCCTCCGACAGTGCGGCGCTCCCTCAGTACTGCCCCTCCGACAGCGCAGCGCTCCATCTGTACTGCCCCTTTGACACTGCGGCGCTCCCTCAATATTACCCCTCTGGCAGAGCAGCGCTCCCTCAGTACTGCCCCTCTGACAGCGCAGCACTACCTCAGTTCCGCTCCTCCGACAGTTTGACATTCCCTCAGTACTGACCCTCCGACAGTGCAGCACTCACTCAGCACTGACCCTCCGACAGTGTGTCACTCCCTCAGTACTGCCCCTCCGACAGTGCAGTGTTCCCTCAGTACTGCCCCTCCGACAGGGTGGCCCTCCATCAGTACTGTCCCTCCGACAGTGCGGCACTCCCTCACTATTGCCCCTCCGACAGCGCAGCGCTCCCTCACTACTGCCCCTCCGACAGCGCAGCACTCCCTCAGTACTGCCCCTCCGACAGTGCAGCATTCCCTCAGTACTGTCCCTCCGACAGTGCAGCTCTCCCTCAGCATTGACCCTCCGACAGTGCGGCGCTCCCTCAGCACTGCCCCTCCGACAGTGCAGCTCTCCCTCAGCACTGCCCCTCCGACAGTGCAGTGCTCCTCAGTACTGCCCATTCAACACTGCGGCGCTCCCTCAGTACTGCCCCTCCGATAGTGCGGCGCTCCCTCAGTACTGCCACTCTTACAGTGCGGCGCTCCCTCAGTACTGCCCCTCCGATAGTGCGGCGCTCCCTCAGTACTGCCTCTCCGACAGTGCGGGACTCCCTCAGTACTGCCCCTCCGACAGTGCAGCGCTCTCTCAGCACTGCCCCTCCGACAGTGCAGTGCTCCTCAGTACTGCCCATTCGACAGTGCCGTGCTCCCTCAGCACTGCCCCTCCGACAGTGCGGCACTCCTTCAGTACTGCCCCTCCGACAGTGCAGCTCTCCCTCTGTACTGCCCCTCCGACAGTGCAACTCTCTCTCTGTACTGCCCCTCCAAATGTACAGCTCTCCCTCTGTACTGCCCCTCCGACAGGGCGGCTCTCCCTCAGTACTGCCCCTCCGACAGGGCGGCTCTCCCTCAGTACTGCCCCTCCGACAGCGCAGCACTCCCTCAGTACTGCCCCTCCGACAGGGCGGCTCTCCCTCAGGACTGCCCCTCCGATAGTGTGGCACTCCCTCAGTACTGTCCCTCCGACAGTGCAGTGCTCCTCAGTACTGCCCATTCGACAGTGCAGTGCTCCCTCAGTACTGCCACTCCGACAGTGTGGCACTCCCTCAGTACTGCCCCTCATACACTTCAGCACTCCCTTAGTACTGCCCCTCCGACAGCGCAGCACTCCCTCAGTACTGTCCCTCCGACAGTGCAGCACTCCATCAGTTCTGCAACTCCGACTATGTGGCAATCCCTCAGTACTGCCCCTGTAACAGTGCAGCATTCCCTCAGTACTGTCCCTCCGACAGTGCGGCGCTCCCTCAGTACTGCCCTTCAGACAGTGCGGCACTCCCTCAGTACTGCCCTTCTGACAGTGCGGCGCTCCCTCTGTACTGCCCCTCCGACAGTGCGGCGCTCCCTCAGTACTGGCCCTCCAACAGTACGGCACTCCCTCAGTACTGCCCCTCCGACAGTGCGGCGCTCCCTCAGTTCTGCAACTCCGACTGTGTGGCACTCCCTCAGTACTGCCCCTCCGATAGTGCGGCGCTCCCTCAATACTGCCTCTCCGACAGTGCGGGACTCCCTCAGTACTGCCCCTCCGACAGTGCAGCTCTCACTCAGTACTGCCCCTCCGACAGTGCAGTGCTCCTCAGCACTGCCCCTCCGACAGTGCGGCGCTCCCTCAGTACTGTCCCTCCGACAGTGCAGTGCTCCTCAGTACTGCCCATTCAACAGTGCGGCGCTCCCTCAGTACTGCCCTTCTGACAGTGCGGCGCTTTCTCAGTACTGCTCCTCCGACTGAGCGGCACTCCCTCAGTACTGCCCCTCCAACAGTGCGGCGCTCCCTCAGTACTGCCCCTCCGACGGTGCGGCACTCCCTCTGTACTGCCCCTCCGACAGAGCGGCACTCCCTCAGTACTACCCCTCCGATAGTGCAGCGCTCCCTCAGTACTGCCTCTCCGACAGTGCGGGACTCCCTCAGTACTGCCCCTCCGACAGTGCTGCGCTCCCTCAGCACTGCCCCTCCGACAGTGCAGCGCTCCCTCAGTACTGCCCCTCCAACAGTGGCGGCACTCCCTCAGTACTGCCCCTACGACAGTGCGGCACTCCCTCAGTACTGCCCCTACGACAGGGCAGCGCTCCCACAGCACTGCCCCTCCAACAGTGCAGCGCTCCCTCTGTCCTGCCCCTACGACAGTGCAGCACTCCCTCAGTACTGCCCCTCCGACAGTACAGCTCTCCCTCAGTGCTGCCCTTCGGACAGTGCAGCACTCCCTCAGCACTGCCCCTCCGACAGTGCAGCACTCCCTCAGCACTGCCCCTCCGACAGTGCAGCACTGCCTCAGAACTGGCCCTCCGACAGTGCGGCGCTCCCTCAGTACTGCCCCTCCGATAGTGTGGCACTCCATCAGTACTGCCCCTCCGACAGTGCGACACTCCCTCAGTACTGCCCCTCCGACAGTGCAGTGCTCCCTCAGTACTGCTCCTCCGACAGTGCGACACTCCCTCAGTACTGCCCCTCCGACAGCGCAGCGCTCCCTCAGTACTGCCACTCCGAAAAAACAGCACTCCCTCAGTTCTGGCCCTCCGACAGTGTGGCAATCCCTCAGTACTGCCCCTCCGACAGTACGGCATTCCCTCAGCACTGCCCCTCCGACAGTGCGGCACTCCCTCAGCACTGCCCTTCCGACAGTGCGGCATTCCCTCAGTACTGCCCCTCCGACAGTGCAGTGCTCCCTCAGTACTGCCACTCGGACAGTGCGGCACTCCCTCAGTACTGCCCCTCCGACAGTGCAGTGCTCCCTCAGTACTGCCACTCGGACAGTGCGGCACTCCCTCAGTACTGCCCCTCGTACACTTCAGCACTCCCTCAGTACTGCCCCTCCGACAGTGCAGCACTGCCTCAGTATTTCCCCTCCGACAGTGTGGCACTCCCTCAGTACTGCCCATTCGACAGTGCAGTGCTCCCGCAGTACTTCCCCTCCGACAGTGCAGTGCTCCTCAGTACTGCCCATTCGACAGTGCAGTGCTCCCGCAGTACTACCCCTCAGACAGTGCAGCGCTCCATCAGTACTGCCCCTTTGACACTGCGGCGCTCCCTCAATATTGCCCCTCTGGCAGAGCAGTGCTCCCTCAGTACTGCCCCTCCGACAGCGCAGCACTCCCTCAGTACTGCCCCTCCGACAGTGCAGTGCTCCCTCAGTACTGCCCCTCCGACAGTGTGGCGCTCCCCCAGTACTGCAGCTTCGACAGTGCAGCACTCCCTCAGTACTGCCCCTCCGACAGTGTGGCGCTCCCCCAGTACTGCAGCTTCGACAGTGCAGCACTCCCTCAGTACTGCCCCTTCAACAGTGCAGCGCTCCCTCAGTTCCGCTCCTCCGACAGTTTGACATTCCCTCAGTACTGACCCTCCGACAGTGCAGCGCTCCCTCAGTACTGACCCTCCGACAGTGCAGCACTCCCTCAGTACTGCCCCTCCGACAGTGCAGCGCTCCCTCAGTACTGCCCCTCCAACAGTGCAGCGCTCCCTCAGTTCCGCTCCTCCGACAGTTTGACATTCCCTCAGTACTGACCCTCCGACAGTGCAGCGCTCCCTCAGTACTGACCCTCCGACAGTGCGGCACTCCCTCACTACTGCCCCTCCGACAGCGCAGCGCTCCCTCAGTACTGCCCCTCCGACAGTGCGGCACTCCCTCAGTTCTGGCCCTCCGACAGTGCGGCATTCCCTCAGTACTGCCCCTCCGACAGTGCAGTGCTCCCTCAGTACTGCCCCTCCGACAGTGCGGCGCTCCCTCAGTACTGCCCCTCCGACAGTGCGGCGCTCCCTCAGTACTGCCCCTCTGACAGTGCGGCGCTCCCTCAGTACTGCCCCTCATACACTTCAGCACTCCCTCAGTACTGCCCCTCCGACAGCGCAGCGCTCCCTCAGTACTGCCCCTCCGACAGCGCAGCACTCCCTCAGTACTGCCACTCCGACAGTGCAGTGCTCCCTCAGTACTGCCACTCCGACAGTGCAGTGCTCCCTCAGTACTGCCACTCCGACTGTGCGGCGCTCCCTCAGTACTGCCCCTCCGACAGTGCGGTGCTCCCTCAGTACTGCCACTCCGAAAGTGCGGCACTCCCTCAGTTCTGGCCCTCCGACAGTGCGGCATTCCCTCAGTACTGCCCCTCCGACAGTGCAGTGCTCCCTCAGTACTGCCCCTCCGACAGTGCGGCATTCCCTCAGTACTGCCCCTCCGACAGTGCAGTGCTCCCTCAGTACTGCCCCTCCGACAGTGCAGTGCTCCCTCAGTACTGCCACTCCGACAGTGCAGTGCTCCCTCAGTACTGCCACTCCGACAGTGCAGCACTCCCTCAACATTGACCCTCTGACAGTGCAGCACTGCTTCAGAACTGGCCCTCCGACAGTGCGGCGCTCCCTCAGTACTGCCCCTCCGACAAAGCGGCACTCCCTCAGTACCGCCCCTCCGATAGTGCGGCGCTCCCTCAGTACTGCCCCTCCGACAGTGCGGGGCTCCCTCAGTACTGCCCCTCCGACGGTGTGGCGCCCCTCAGTACTGCCCCTCCGACAAAGCGGCACTCCCTCAGTACCGCCCCTCCGATAGTGCGGCGCTCCCTCAGTACTGCCACTCCGACAGTGCAGTGCTCCCTCAGTACTGCCACTCCGACAGTGCAGTGCTCCCTCACTACTGCCACTCCGACAGTGCAGTGCTCCCTCAGTACTGCCACTCCGACAGTGCGGGGCTCCCTCAGTACTGCCCCTCCGACGGTGTGGCGCTCCCTCAGTACCGCCCCTCCGACAGCGCAGCACTCCCTCAGTACTGCCCCTCCGACTGTGTGGCAATCCCTCAGTACTGCCCCTGCAACAGTGCAGCATTCCCTCAGTACTGTCCCTCCGACAGTGCGGTGCTCCCTCAGCACTGCCCCTCGAACAGTGCAGCGCTGCCTCTGTCCTGCCCCTACGACAGTGCGGCACTCCCTCAGTACTGCCCCTCAGACACTTCAGCACTACCTCAGTACTGCCCCTCCGACAGCGCAGCACTCCCTCAGTACTGCCCCTCCGACTGTGTGGCAATCCCTCAGTACTGCCCCTGCAACAGTGCAGCATTCCCTCAGTACTGTCCCTCCGACAGTGCGGTGCTCCCTCAGCACTGCCCCTCCGACAGTGCGGCGCTCCCTCAGCACTGCCCCTCCGACAGTGCAGCTCTCCCTCAGTACTGCCCCTCCGACAGTGCAGCGCTCCCTCAGTACTGCCCCTCCAATGGTGCGGCACGTCCTCTGTACTGCCCCTCTGACAGTGCGGCACTCCCTCAGTACCGCCCTTCCTACAGTTTGGTGCTCCCTCAGTACTGCCCCTCCGACTGTGCAGTGCTCCCTCAGTACTGCCCCTCCAACAGTGCAGCACTCCCTCAGTACTGCCCCTCCGACAGCGCAGCACTCCCTCAGTACTGCCCCTCCGACAGCGCAGCACTCCCTCAGTACTGCCACTCCGACAGTGCAGTGCTCCCTCAGTACTGCCACTCCGACAGCGCAGTGCTCCCTCAGTACTGCCACTCCGACAGTGCAGTGCTCCCTCAGTACTGCCACTCCGACTGTGCGGCGCTCCCTCAGTACTGCCCCTCCGACAGTGCGGTGCTCCCTCAGTACTGCCACTCCGAAAGTGCGGCACTCCCTCAGTTCTGGCCCTCCGACAGTGCGGCATTCCCTCAGTATAACCAACTAGGGGGGAGGCCATCTTAGACTGGGTGTTATGTAATGAGAAAGGATTAATTAGCAATCTCGTTGTGCGAGGCCCCTTGGGGAAGAGTGACCATAATATGGTGGAATTCTGCATTAGGATGGAGAATGAAACAGTTAATTCAGAGACCATGGTCCAGAACTTAAAGAAGGCTAACTTTGAAGGTATGAGGCGTGAATTGGCTGAGATGGATTGGCGAATGATACTTAAGGGGTTGACTGGATGGGCAATGGCAGACATTTAGAGACCGCATGGATGAACTACAACAATTGTACATTCCTGTCTGGCGTAAAAATAAAAAAGGGAAGGTGGCTCAACCGTGGCTATCAAGGGAAATCAGGGATAGTATTAAAGCCAAGGAAGTGGCATACAAATTGGCCAGAAATAGCAGCGAACCTGGGGACTGGGAGAAATTTAGAACTCAGCAGAGGAGGACAAAGGGTTTGATTAGGGCAGGGAAAATGGAGTATGAGAAGAAGCTTGCAGGGAACATTAAGACGGATTGCAAAACTTTCTATAGATATGTAAAGAGAAAAAGGTTAGTAAAGACAAACGTAGGTCCCCTGCAGTCAGAATCAGGGGAAGTCATAACGGGGAACAAAGAAATGGCGGACCAATTGAACAAGTACTTTGGTTCGGTATTCACGAAGGAGGACACGAACAACCTTCCGGTTATAAAAGGGGTCGGGGGGTCTAGTAAGGAGGAGGAACTGAGGGAAATCCTTATTAGCCGGGAAATTGTGTTGGGGAAATTGATGGGATTGAAGGCCGATAAATCCCCAGGGCCTGATGGACTGCATCCCAGAGTACTTAAGGAGGTGGCCTTGGAAATAGTGGATGCGTTGACAGTCATTTTCCAACATTCCATTGACTCTGGATCAGTTCCTATGGAGTGGAGGGTAGCCAATGTAACCCCACTTTTTAAAAAAGGAGGGAGAGAGAAAACAGGGAATTATAGACCGGTCAGCCTGACATCGGTAGTGGGTAAAATGATGGAATCAATTATTAAGGATGTCATAGCAGTGCATTTGGAAAGAGATGACATGATAGGTCCAAGTCAGCATGGATTTGTGAAAGGGAAATCATGCTTGACAAATCTTCTGGAATTTTTTGAGGATGTTTCCAGTAGAGTGGATAAGGGAGAACCAGTTGATGTGGTATATTTGGACTTTCAGAAGGCGTTCGACAAGGTCCCACACAAGAGATTGATGTGCAAAGTTAGAGCACATGGGATTGGGGGTAGTGTACTGACATGGATTGAGAACTGGTTTTCAGACAGGAAGCAAAGAGTAGGAGTAAATGGGTACTTTTCAGAATGGCAGGCAGTGACTAGTGGGGTACCGCAAGGTTCTGTGCTGGGGCCCCAGCTGTTTACACTGTACATTAATGATTTAGATGAGGGGATTAAATGTAGTATCTCCAAATTTGCGGATGACACTAAGTTGGGTGGCAGTGTGAGCTGCGAGGAGGATGCTGTGAGGCTGCAGAGCGACTTGGATAGGTTAGGTGAGTGGGCAAATGCATGGCAGATGAAGTATAATGTGGATAAATGTGAGGTTATCCACTTTGGTGGTAAAAACAGAGAGACAGACTATTATCTGAATGGTGACAGATTAGGAAAAGGGGAGGTGCAAAGAGACCTGGGTGTCATGGTACATCAGTCATTGAAGGTTGGCATGCAGGTGCAGCAGGCGGTTAAGAAAGCAAATGGCATGTTGGCCTTCATAGCAAGGGGATTTGAGTACAGGGGCAGGGAGGTGTTGCTACAGTTGTACAGGGCATTGGTGAGGCCACACCTGGAGTATTGTGTACAGTTTTGGTCTCCTAACCTGAGGAAGGACATTCTTGCTATTGAGGGAGTGCAGCGAAGGTTCACCAGACTGATTCCCGGGATGGCGGGACTGACCTATCAAGAAAGACTGGATCAACTGGGCTTGTATTCACTGGAGTTCAGAAGAATGAGAGGGGACCTCATAGAAACATATAAAATTCTGACGGGGTTAGACAGGTTAGATGCAGTAAGAATGTTCCCAATGTTGGGGAAGTCCAGAACCAGGGGTCACAGTCTAAGGATAAGGGGTAAGCCATTTAGGACCGAGATGCGGAGGAACTTCTTCACCCAGAGAGTGGTGAACCTGTGGAATTCTCTACCACAGAAAGTTGTTGAGGCCAATTCACTAAATATATTCAAAAAGGAGTTAGATGAGGTCCTTACTGCTAGGGGGATCAAGGGGTATGGCGAGAAAGCAGGAATGGGGTACTGAAGTTGAATGTTCAGCCATGAACTCATTGAATGGCGGTGCAGGCTAGAAGGGCCGAATGGCCTACTCCTGCACCTATTTTCTATGTTTCTATGTTTCTCTGTTTCTATGTTTCTATGTACTGCCCCTCCGACAGTGCAGTGCTCCCTCAGTACTGCCCCTCCGACAGTGCGGCGCTCCCTCAGTACTGCCCCTCCGACAATGCGGCGCTCCCTCAGTACTGCCCCTCTGACAGTGCGGCGCTCCCTCAGTACTGCCCCTCATACACTTCAGCACTCCCTCAGTACTGCCACTCCGACAGCGCAGCACTCCCTCAGTACTGCCCCTCCGACAGCGCAGCACTCCCTCAGTACTGCCACTCCGACAGTGCAGTGCTCCCTCAGTACTGCCACTCCGACAGTGCAGTGCTCCCTCAGTACTGCCACTCCGACAGTGCAGTGCTCCCTCAGTACTGCCACTCCGACTGTGCGGTGCTCCCTCAGTACTGCCCCTCCGACAGTGCAGCACTCCCTCAACATTGACCCTCTGACAGTGCAGCACTGCTTCAGAACTGGCCCTCCGACAGTGCGGCGCTCCCTCAGTACTGCCCCTCCGACAAAGCGGCACTCCCTCAGTACCGCCCCTCCGATAGTGCGGCGCTCCCTCAGTACTGCCCCTCCGACAGTGCGGGGCTCCCTCAGTACTGCCCCTCCGACGGTGTGGCGCCCCTCAGTACTGCCCCTCCGACAAAGCGGCACTCCCTCAGTACCGCCCCTCCGATAGTGCGGCGCTCCCTCAGTACTGCCACTCCGACAGTGCAGTGCTCCCTCAGTACTGCCACTCCGACAGTGCAGTGCTCCCTCACTACTGCCACTCCGACAGTGCAGTGCTCCCTCACTACTGCCACTCCGACGGTGTGGCGCTCCCTCAGTACTGCCCCTCCGACAGCGCAGCACTCTCTCAGTACTGCCCCTCCGACTGTGTGGCAATCCCTCAGTACTGCCCCTGCAACAGTGCAGCATTCCCTCAGTACTGTCCCTCCGACAGTGCGGTGCTCCCTCAGCACTGCCCCTCGAACAGTGCAGCGCTGCCTCTGTCCTGCCCCTACGACAGTGCGGCACTCCCTCAGTACTGCCCCTCAGACACTTCAGCACTACCTCAGTACTGCCCCTCCGACAGCGCAGCACTCCCTCAGTACTGCCCCTCCGACTGTGTGGCAATCCCTCAGTACTGCCCCTGCAACAGTGCAGCATTCCCTCAGTACTGTCCCTCCGACAGTGCGGTGCTCCCTCAGCACTGCCCCTCCGACAGTGCGGCGCTCCCTCAGCACTGCCCCTCCGACAGTGCAGCTCTCCCTCAGTACTGCCCCTCCAATGGTGCGGCACGTCCTCTGTACTGCCCCTCTGACAGTGCGGCACTGCCTCAGTACTGCCTCTCTGACAGTACGGTGCTCCCTCAGTACTGCCCCTCCGACAGTGCGGCACTCCCTCAGTACCGCCCTTACCACAGTTTGGTGCTCCCTCAGTACTGCCCCTCCGACTGTGCAGTGCTCCCTCAGTACTGCCCCTCCGACAGTGCAGCTCTCCCTCAGTACTGCCCCACCGACAGCGCTGCACTCCCTCAGTACTGCCCCTCCGACAGTGCAGCACTACCTCAGTACTGCCCCTCCGACAGCGCAGTGCTCCCTCAGTAATGCGCCTACGACAGTGCGGCGCTCCCTTAGTACTGCCCCTCCGACAGTGCAGTACTCCCTCAGTACTGCCCCTCCGACAGTGCAGCACTCCCTCAGGACAGTCCCTCCAACTGTGCAGCACTCCCTCAGTACTGCCCCTCCGACAGTTTGGCAATCCCTCAGTACTGCCCCTCCAACAGTGCAGCTCTCCCTCAGTACTGCCCCACCGACAGTACAGCTCTCCCTCAGTACTGCCCCTCCGACAGCGCTGCACTCCCTCTGTACTGCCCCTCCGACAGTGCAGCGCTCCCTCTGTACTGCCCCTCCGACAGTGCAGCGCTCCCTCTGTACTGCCCCTCCGACAGTGCAGCACTACCTCAGTATTGCCCCTCCGACAGCGCAGCACTCCCTCACGACTGCCCCTCCGACAGTGCAGCGCTCCCTCAGTATTGCCCCTCCGATAGTGCAGCACTCCCTCACGACTGCCCCTCCGACAGTGCAGTGCTCCCTCACGACTGCCCCTCCGACAGTGCAGCGCTCCCCCAGAACTGCCCCTTCGACAGTGCGGTGCTCCCTCAGTACTGCCCCTCCGACAGTGCGGGGCTCCCTCAGTACTGCCCCTCCGACAGTGCGGTGCTCCCTCAGTACTGCACCACCGACAGTGCGGCGCTCCCTCAGTACTGACCCTCCGACAGTGCAGCACTCCCTCAGTACTGCCCCTCCGACAGTGCAGTGCTCCCTCAGTACTGCCCCTCCGACAGTGCGCCGCTCCCTCAGTACCTCCCAAACGACAGTGTGGCCCTCCCTCAGTACTGCCCCTCCGACAGTGCAGTGCTCCCTCAGTACTGCCCCTCCGACAGTGCGGCACTCCCTCAGTACTGCCCCTCCGACAGTGCAGTGCTCCCTCAGTACTGCCCCTCCGAGAGTGCAGTGCTCCCTCAGTACTGCCCCTCCGACAGTGCGGCGCTCCCTCTGTACTGCCCCTCCGACAGTGCAGTGCTCCCTCAGTACTGCCCCTCCGACAGTGCAGTGCTCCCTCAGTACTGCCCCTCCGACAGTGCAGTGCTCCCTCTGTACTGCCCCTCCGACAGTGCAGCACTCCCTCAGTACTGCCCCTCCGACAGTGCGGCACTCCCTCACAACTGCCCATCCGACAGCACAGCGCTCCCTCAGTACTGCCCCTCCGACAAAACAGCACTCCCTCAGTTCTGGCCCTCCGACAGTGTGGCAGTACCTCAGTACTGCACCTCCGACAGTGCGGCATTCCCTCAGTACTGCCGCTCCGACAGTGCGGCACTCCCTCAGTACTGCCCCTCCGTCAGTGCGGTGCTCCCTCAGTACTGCCCCTCATACACTTCAGCACTCCCTCACTACTGCCACTCCGACAGCGCAGCACTCCCTCAGTACTGCCCCTCCGACAGTGCAGCACTCCATCAGTTCTGCAACTCCGACAGTGCGGCGCTCCCTCAGTACTGCCCCTCATACACTTCAGCACTCCCTCACTACTGCCCCTCCGACAGCGCTGCACTCCCTCAGTACTGCCCCTCCGTCAGTGCGGTGCTCCCTCAGTACTGCCCCTCATACACTGCAGCACTCTCTCAGTACCACCCCTCTGACAGTGTGGCGCTCCCTCAGTACTGCCCCTCCGACAGTGCGGCGCTCCCTCAGTACTGCCCCTCCGACACTGCAGCTCTCCCTCTGTACTGCTCCTCCAACAGTGCGGCACTCCCTCAGTACTGCAACTCCGACAGTGCAGCACTCCCTCAGCATTGACCCTCCGACAGTGGAGCACTGCCTCCGAACTGGCCCTCCGACAGTGCGGCGCTCCCTCAGTATTGCCCCTCCGACAGAGCGGCACTCCCTCAGTACTGCCCCTCTGACAGTGCGGCGCTCCCTCAGTATTGCCCCTCCGACAGAGCAGCACTCCCTCTGTACTGCTCCTCCAACAGTGCAGCACTCCCTCAGTACTGCCCTTCCGACACTGCAGCACTCCCTCAGCATTGACCCTCCGACAGTGCGGGACTTCCTCTGTACAGCTCCTCCAACAGTGCGGCACTCCCTCAGTACTGCCTCTCCGACATTGCGGCGCTCCCTCAATATTGCCCCTCTGACAGTGCAGTGCTGCCTCAGTACTGCCCCTCCGATGGTGCGGCACGCCTTCTGTATTGCCCCTCTGACAGTGCAGCCCTCTCTTAGTACTGCCAGTCCGACAGTGCAGTGCCTCCTCAGTACTTCCGCTCAGACAGTGCGGCGTTCCCTCAGTAGTGCCCCTCCAACAGTGCAGTGCTCCATCAGTACTGCCACTCCGACAGTGCGGCGCTCCCTCAGTACTGCCACTCCGACAGTGCGCGACTCCCTCAGTACTGCCCCTCCGACAGTGCGGCGCTCCCTCAGTACTGCCCTTCCAACAGTTTGCCGCTCCCTCAGTACTGCCCCTCTGACAGTGCGGCACTCCCTCAGTACTGCCCCTCTGACATTGCGCCGCTTCCTCAGTACTGCCCCTCCGACAGTGCAGCGCTCCCTCAGTACTGCCCCTCCAACAGTGCGGCGCTCCCTCAGTACTGCCCCTCCGACAGTGCGGCGCTCCCTCAGTACTGCCCCTCCGACAGTGCGGCGCTCCCTCAGTACTGCCCCTCCGTCAGTGCGGTGCTCCCTCAGTACTGCCCCTCATACACTGCAGCACTCTCTCAGTACCACCCCTCTGACAGTGTGGCGCTCCCTCAGTACTGCCCCTCCGACAGTGCGGCGCTCCCTCAGTACTGCCCCTCCGACACTGCAGCTCTCCCTCTGTACTGCTCCTCCAACAGTGCGGCACTCCCTCAGTACTGCAACTCCGACAGTGCAGCACTCCCTCAGCATTGACCCTCCGACAGTGGAGCACTGCCTCCGAACTGGCCCTCCGACAGTGCGGCGCTCCCTCAGTATTGCCCCTCCGACAGAGCGGCACTCCCTCAGTACTGCCCCTCTGACAGTGCGGCGCTCCCTCAGTATTGCCCCTCCGACAGAGCAGCACTCCCTCTGTACTGCTCCTCCAACAGTGCAGCACTCCCTCAGTACTGCCCTTCCGACACTGCAGCACTCCCTCAGCATTGACCCTCCGACAGTGCGGGACTTCCTCTGTACAGCTCCTCCAACAGTGCGGCACTCCCTCAGTACTGCCTCTCCGACATTGCGGCGCTCCCTCAATATTGCCCCTCTGACAGTGCAGTGCTGCCTCAGTACTGCCCCTCCGATGGTGCGGCACGCCTTCTGTATTGCCCCTCTGACAGTGCAGCCCTCTCTTAGTACTGCCAGTCCGACAGTGCAGTGCCTCCTCAGTACTTCCGCTCAGACAGTGCGGCGTTCCCTCAGTAGTGCCCCTCCAACAGTGCAGTGCTCCATCAGTACTGCCACTCCGACAGTGCGGCGCTCCCTCAGTACTGCCACTCCGACAGTGCGCGACTCCCTCAGTACTGCCCCTCCGACAGTGCGGCGCTCCCTCAGTACTGCCCTTCCAACAGTTTGCCGCTCCCTCAGTACTGCCCCTCTGACAGTGCGGCACTCCCTCAGTACTGCCCCTCTGACATTGCGCCGCTTCCTCAGTACTGCCCCTCCGACAGTGCAGCGCTCCCTCAGTACTGCCCCTCCAACAGTGCGGCGCTCCCTCAGTACTGCCCCTCCGACAGTGCGGCGCTCCCTCAGTACTGCCCCTCCGACAGTGCGGCGCTCCCTCAGTACTGCCCCTCCGACAGTGCGGCGCTCCCTCAGTACTGCCCCTCCGACAGTGCGGCGCTCCCTCAGTACTGCCCCTCCGACAGTGCGGCGCTCCCTCAGTACTGCCCCTCCGACAGTGCGGCGCTCCCTCAGTACTGCCCCTCCGACAGTGCGGCGCTCCCTCAGTACTGCCCCTCCGACAGTGCGGCGCTCCCTCAGTCCTGCATGTATTGCTCTCTGACATTAACCCAGACCCCAGCCTCTGAGCTAAAAGAAATGAATAAGATGGGATCATAACCGCACAATTGAAGAGCGTGCCGATTGTGAAAGTCAATGGAAGGCGAGCTCACCATTCCCGTCTCGGGGTTCGGGACCTTCTGGTCCAGCGATGTTTGTCGGTCAGAATCTCCGCCATCGTGCCCTGGGGGCTTGCTGGCTTTCCCCTCAATGCTCCCATCGTAGCAAACAGCAGCGTCCTCACAACTCTCTGCAGATGGCAAGGGATTTCATGCGTTAGGCTGAGAGAGTGATTGCACAGCGAACATCAGAACATAAGAAATAGGAGCAGGAGTCGGCCATTCGGCCCCTCGAGCCTGCTCCACCATTTAATACGATCATGGCTGATCCGATCATGGACTCAGATCCACTTCGCTGCCCCGTCACCAAAACCCCTTAATCCCTTATTGTTCAAAAAGTGATTCCACTGGATTCCAGCAGAGGCTGGGAATTGGAATCTAGCCCAGTTGATTGCTACAACACCAACAACTTGTATTTATATAACGCCTTTAACGTTGTGATCAAGATTCCATTGGCCTTCCTGATCACTTGCTGTACCTGCACTGTAAAGTTTTGAACATGCCATGGATTTGCGGCTCTAAGCAGTTACACTGGACCCTGAGCGTTGACGGAGAGAGAGGTTCAGCCTTACCGATGCTGTTCTGTATTGTCGAGGCCATGGGTCAGCTGTGACTCTGTCTCAGCGCTGCTCCCAAGTCGCACAGTGCTGCCCACATCGGAACCTCTGCGGAAAAGCACAGAATGAGCTGAGACGCAGCACGGTAGTGAGCTGGGATAGGCGAGTAATCATTCACAGTCGGATTTGAGGAAGTTGTGGTAAAATCACAGGGTCTGTGATCGCTCACAGTTGTCCTTAAAGCACAGACTTGCAGACTCATGTAACAGGTCCCTCCCCTCCACCGAACTCTCCGACTCATCAAACTGGAAAGGAGAAGCTGATAAAGAATATGTTCAAGCCATCTATGTGAAGGGTTTCGCTGCGAGCAAGAAGTGAGATGGCGCCGAGAGCTTGAAAGGAGGAAGTTTATTACAAAGGACTGTGACGGAGCTGGTGACAGATTGTGGCTTCAATGAAGGATACAGGCACGCGCTGATCACTGCAGGCTACACCCTCTGTGCCACAGTCAGCAGGGACATGCTTGACCATCCATTTTGGACTAAAAATGCAGATCCCAGTATTACTTAAGGGGCGAAAAGTGGAGGTCATAGAATCATAGAAATTTACAGCACGGAAGGAGGCCCATTCGGCCCATCGTGTCCGTGCCGGCCGACCAAGAGCCACCCAGCCGAATCCCACTTTCCAGCTCTGGGTCCGTAGCCCTGTAGGTTACGGCACTTCAGGTGCACATCCAGGTACTTTTTAAATGTGTTGAGGGTTTCTGCCTCTACCACCCTTTCAGGCAGTGAGTTCCAGACCCCCACCACCCTCTGGGTGAATATATTTCCCCTCAAATCCCCTCTAAACCTCCCCCCAATTACTTTAAATCTAAACCCCCTGGTTGTTGCCCGCTCTGCTAAGAGAAACGGGTCCTTCCTATCCACTCTATCCAGGCCCCTCATCATTTTATACACTTCAATCAGGTCTCTCCTCAGCCTCCTCTGTTCCAAAGAAAACAGACCCAGCATCTCCAAACTTTCCTCATCACTAAAATTCTCTAGTCCAGGCAACATCCTCGCAAATCTCCTCTGTACCCCCTCCAGTACAATCACATCTTTCCTGTAATATGGTGACCAGAACTGCACGCAGTACTCTCTTCTTCTTACACAATCCCTCGGAGTCGAGGAAGACTTGCTTCTACTCTAAAAGTGAGTTCTCAGGTGACTGAACAGTCCAATACAGGAATTACAGTCTCTGTCACAGGTGGGACAGACAGTGGTTGGAGGAAAGGGAGGGTGGGACAGGTTTGCCGCACGCTCCTTCCGCTGCCTGCGTTTGGTTTCTGCACGCTCTCGGCGACGAGACTCGAGGTGCTCAGCGCCCTCCCGGATGGACTTCCGCCACTTAGGGCGGTCTTTGGCCAGGGACTCCCAGGTGTCGGTGGGGATGTTGCACTTTATCAGGGAGGCTTTGAGGGTGTCCTTGTAACGTTTCCTCTGCCCACCTGGGACTCGTTTGCCGTGTAGGAGTTCCGAGTAGAACGCTTGCTTTTGGAGTCTCGTGTCTGGCATGCGGACAATGTGGCCTGCCCAGCGGAGCTGATCGAGTGTGGTCAGTGCTTCGATGCTGGGGATGTTGGCCTGGTCGAGGACGCTAACGTTGGTGCGTCTGTCCTCCCAGGGGATTTTCAGGATCTTGCGGAGGTGCCTGCTGTACATGGTCCACGTCTCTGAGCCATACAGGAAGGCAGGTATTACTACAGCCCTGTAGCCGAGCTTGGTGCCGGGTTTGAGGTCCTGTTCTTCAAACACCCTCTTCCTCAGGCGACCGAAGGCTGCACTGGTGCACTGAAGGCAGTGTTGGACCTCGTCATCGACACCTTCCCTTGCTTACAGTAGGCTCCCGAGGTATGGAAAATGGTCCACGTTGTCCAGGGCCGCACCATGGATTTTGATGACCGGGATGGGCAGTGCTGTGTGGTGGGGTCAGGTTGGTGGAGGAGCACTACACTGTCAGAGGGGCAGTACTGAGGAGTGCCACACTGTCAGAGGGGCAGTACTGAGGGAGTGCCACACTGTCGGAGGGGCAGTACTGAGGGAGTGCCACACTATCGGAGGGGCAGTACTGAGGGAGTGCCACACTGTCGGAGGGGCAGTACTGAGGGAGGGCTGCACCTTTGGAGGGGCAGTACTGAGGGAGCGCCGCACTATCGGAGGGGCAGTACTGAGGGAGGGCTGCACTATTGGAGGGAAATACTGAGGAGTGCCACACTGTCGGAGGGCAGTACTGAGGGAGCGCCGCACTGTCGGAGGGACAGTACTGAGGGAGCGCCGCACTGTCGGAGGGGCAGTACTGAGGGAGTGCTGCACCTTTGGAGGGGCAGTACTGAGGGAGCGCCGCACTGTCGGAGGGGCAGTACTGAGGGAGGGCTGCACCTTTGGAGGGGCAGTACTGAGGGAGCGCCGTACTATCGGAGGAACAGTACTGAGGGAGCACCGCACTGTCGGAGGGAAATACTGAGGGAGTGCTGCACTGTTGGAGGTGACGTTAAACCGATGTCTGCCCTCTCAGGTAAATGTTAGCGATCCCATGTCCACTATTTCGGCAAAGAGCAGGGGAGTTCCTGTCCACATTTATTCCTGAATCAACATCACTGAAGAAGATTATCTGGGTCATTATCACATTGCTGTGTGTGGGAGCTTGCTGTGCACAAATTGGCTGCCGCTTTTCTCACAGTACAACAGCGACTACAATTCACAATCTACCTCATTGGCTGTAAATCGCTTTGGGACGTCCTGAGCCCAAGAAAGGCACTATGCAAATGGAAATCTTTCCGTAGATCATGGCTGTCCTGTACCTCAAATCCATTACCCCGTCTTGGCACCCTCAGAAACCGAGGTGGAAACTTCGCTGGGGTGGTGCTGCGGGATATTGAGGAAGAGCATGATGTGCGGATTACACGGAGAGGTGCATGGGTCACAGGATCAGGGGAATCGAAGCTCAACCGTTGAATGTTCCTTTGCTTGTCTCTCACTGAGGGCATCTTACGAGTTTAGTAATGGTGTGGTTTACAGAGTATATCTTATGGTTGTGACTGAACTCGCTCCTGGTTATGTCTGAGCATGAAATTATTGGGAGACGATTGGCTCCTTTCCCTGTCATGAGACTCATGATACATTTCCTCTACATTGGTCAACAGCCAAAAATCTATGCAGTTTATGCAACAGTCTAATGTGCGGGAATTGTTCTTAAGTGAACTGACTCAGGACTTCCGATGGAGTCAAAAACTTGCATTTTATATAGCACCTTTAATGTAGTAAAATGTCCCAAGGCGCTTCACAGGAATGTAATCAAACAGAATTTGACACCGAGCCGCATAAAGAGATATTAGGACAGGAAGCTTGGTCAAAGAGGTCGATTTTAAGGAGCGTCTTAAAGGAGGAAAGAGAGGCAGAGAGACAGAGAGGTTTAGGGAGGGAGTTCCAGAGCTTGGGGCCCAGGCAACAGAAGGCACGGCCACCAATGGTTGAGCGATTACAATCAGGGATGCTCAGGAGGGCAGAATTAGAGGAGTGCAGACATCTCGGGGGGGGTTGTGTTGCTGGAGGACATTACAAAAATAGGGAGGGATGAGGGCCATGGAGGGATTTGAACATAAAGATGAGAATTTTGAAATTGAAACATTGCTAAACCGGGAGCCAATGTAGGTCAGCGAGCACAGGGTTGATGGGTGAGCGGGACTTGGTGCGAGTTAGGACACGGGGCAGCGAGCACAGGGTTGATGGCTGAGCAGTACTTGGTGCGAGTTGGGACACAGACAGCGAGCACAGAGGGTGATGGGAGAGCTGGACTTGGTGCGAGTTAGGACACGGACCGCGAGCACAGGGGGTGATGGGTGAACGGGACTTGGTGCGAGTTAGGACACGGGACACAGGGGGTGATGAGTGAGCGGGACTTGGTGCGAGTTAGGACACGGGACACAGGGTGATGAGTGAATGGGATTTGGTGCGAGTTAGGACACGGACAGCGAGCACAGGGGGTGATGGGTGAACGGGACTTGGTGCGAGTTAGGACACGGGACACAGGGGGTGATGAGTGAATGGGATTTGGTGCGAGTTAGGACATGGACAGCCGAGTTTTGGGTCACCTTGAGTTTACGTAGGGTAGAATGTGGGAGGCCAGCCAGGAGTGCATTGGAATAGTCAAGTCTGGAGGTAACAAAAGCACAGATGAGGGTTTCAGCAGCAGATGAGTTGAGGCAGGGGCGGAGACCATCGATGTTATGGAGGTGGAAATAGGCGGTTTTAGTTATGCTGTGGATATGTGGTTGGAAGCTCATTTCAGGGTCAAATATGACATCAAATTCCTGGGACATGGGAACCAGTTCTGGGGGAGATGGGACCAGTACAAACCTAACTGTCTGCACCCGGGCTGGACCGGAACCAATGTCCAAGGGGGAATATTTGCTCGTGCTGTTGGGAAGTGGTTAAACTAATATGGCAGGGGGATGGGAACCTATGCAGGGATGCATGTAAGGTCCCACACAAGAGATTGGTGTGCAAAATTAAAGCATATGGTATTGGGGGTAATGTACTGACGTGGATAGAGAACTGGTTGGCAGACAGGAAGCAAAGAGTAGGAATAAATCGTTCCTTTTCAGAATGGCAGGCAGTGACTAGTGGGGTACCGCATGGTTCAGTGCTGGGACCCCAGCTATTTACAATATACATTTAATGATTTAGATGAAGGAATTTAGTGTAATATCTCCAAGTTTGCAGATGACACTAAGCTGGGTGACGGTGTGAGCTGTGAGGAGGACGCTAAGAGGCTGCAGGGTGATTTGGATAGGTTAGGTGAGTGGGCAAATGCATGGCAGATGCAGTATAATGTGGATAAATGTGAGGTTATCCACTTTGGTGGCAAAAACAGGAAGGCAGAATATCATCTGAATGGCGGCAGATTAGGAAAAGGGGCGGTGCAACGAGACCTGGCTGTCATGGTACATCAGTCATTGAAAGTTGGCATGCAGGTACAGCAGGCAGTGAAGAAGGCAAATGGTAAGTTGACCTTCATAGCTAGGGGACTTGAGTATAGGAGCAGGGAGGTCTTACTGCAGTTGCACAAGGCCTTAGTGAGGCCTCACCTGGAATATTGTGTTCAGTTTTGGTCTCCTAATCTGAGGAAGGACATTCTTGCTATTGAGGGAGTGCAGCGAAGGTTCACCAGGCTGATTCCCGGGATGGCTGGACTGACATGTGAGGAGAGACTGGATCAACTGGGTCTTTATTCACTGGAATTTAGAAGAATGAGAGGGGATCTCATAGAAACATATAAGATTCTGACGGGACTGGACAGGTTAGATGCGGGAAGAATGTTCCCGATGTTGGGGAAGTCCAGAACCAGGGGACACAGTCTAAGGATAAGGGGTAGGCCATTTAGGACTGAGATGAGGAGAAACTTCTTCACTCAGAGAGTTGTTAACCTGTGGAATTCCCTGCCGCAGAGAGTTGTTGATGCCAGTTCATTGGATATATTCAAGAGGGAGTTAGATATGGCCCTTACGGCTAAAAGGATCAAGGGGTATGGAGAGAAAGCAGGAAAGGGGTACTGAGGGAATGATCAGCCATGATCTTATTGAATGGTGGTGCAGGCTCCAAGGGCCGAATGGCCTGCTCCTGCACCTATATTCTATATTTCTATGTTGTTGTGTGGCGGGTTGTATCCTTCCTGCCCTCTGACCCTTTCACTTGCCGAGCTTCCCCAGTGCCTCACTGGAGCTCAGTCCATACAGGCCGAGATAGCCTAATGGTCCATCCTCACCCTGTGCTGAGCTCCTTAATTGGAGCTCAGACAGACCTGGGTTAGGGGCAGGGCAGCCCATCAGACAAGGTCCCCACCTCTGATCCCCACCCCTGACCCTTCTGGGAAGCTGATCCTGTGTCAGCATTGGCTGAGGGCAGGATGGAGCTTGGCTGTGAAGCACCACATAGTGGAATAGCCTCCTGCCACTCACTGTCAAAGTGCAAATATCAGTATAGACCACTTTGTTCTGGTCCCAGGGGACAACAGGTAACTGGGGAGCAGTACCCCGCACTTCGGCATTTATATAGCGCCTTTCACCCCCCCTCAGGACGTACCGAAGCGCTTTACAGCCAATGACCGACTTTTTGGAGTGCAGCCATTGTTGTAATGTGCGAAATTCGGCAGCCAATTTGCGCACAGCAAGCTCCCACAAACAGCAGTGCGTTAATGACCAGGTAATCTGTTCCAGCGATGTTGCTTTCGGACTAATTATTGACTCGGATACTGACTATTGACTAGAATTCCTCTGCTCCTCTTTGAATCGTGCTATGGGATCTTTTACACAGACGCTATAATATATCCGCCAATAGCTGGCACATCAAACAGTGCGATATTCTGTCAGTACTGCCCCTCTGACAGTGCAGCGATCCCTTAGTACTGCCCCTCCGACAGTGCGATATTCTGTCAGTACTGCCCCTCTGACAGTGCAGCGATCCCTTAGTACTGCCCCTCCGACAGTGCAGCACTCCCTCAGTACTGCCCCTCTGACAGTGCGGTGCTCCGTCAGTACTGCCCCTCTGACAGTGCGGCACTCCCTCAGTACTGGCCCTCTGAGAGTGCAGCACTCCCTCAGTACTGCCCCTCTGACAGTGCAGCACTCCCTCAGTACTGCCCCTCCAACAGTGTAGCACTCCCTCAGTACTGCCCCTCTGACAGTGCGGCACTCCCTCAGTACTGCCCCTCTGACAGTGCGGCGCTCCCTCACTCCCTCAGTACTGCCCCTCCGACAGTGTAGCACTCCCTCAGTACTGCCACTCCGACAGTGCGGCGCTCCCTCAGCACTGCCCCTCTGACAGTGCGGCATTCCCTCAGTGCTGCCCCTCCGACAGTGCGGCGCTCCCTCAGCACTGCCGGCCTCCGACAGTGCGGCACTCCCTCAGCACTGCCCCTCCGACAGTGCAGCACTCCCTCAGCACTGCCGGCCTCCGACAGTGTGGCACTCCCTCAGCACTGCACTGGGAGTGGCAGCCTGGATTATGTGCTCTGGACTGGGGTTCGAACCCACGACCTCCTGACTTGGAGGTGAGAGAGAGCTGCTCACTGAGCCACGGCTCAGCGGTGAGAATGCGAGGGGTGGGGATTGAGAGGGACCGCTGGTTTTGTTGGCTGTGATAATTACCCCCTCCCCAAGCTGCCAGAGGCTGTGTGATCTGAGCCAGGGGACAGTGAGAACACGACCTGGTCCCAGTGAGGGCTGAGGTTTAACACAGGAACTGACAGATGGAGCTGCACCTGGGAGAACAGGGAGCGAGGGCGGGACCCATACCTTCCGTTAGTCTACAGGAAGCTCAGTCAAAAACCCATTGAATTATGAAGTGGAACTGAAAGTGATTCTATTTTACTTGCTGGGAAACACCTTATGAGACACATTTGATGTGCAAAGGGCATAACACATCAGAGGTCTGTCTCTGAGAGGTTTATAGCTTGGTTTCTCAGTGTCAAGGGTTTTTGTGGTCAGCTTCCCCGTGGTCTCATGACCATCAGAGGCAGTCCCTCGGAATCGAGGAAGACTTGCTTCCACTCTAAAAATGAGTTCTTAGGTGGCTGCACAGTCCAATACGAGAGCCACAGTCTCTGTCACGGGTGGGACAGATCGCCATTGTGGGAAAGGGAGAGTGGGACTGGTTTGCCGCACGCTCCTTCCGCTGCCTGCGCTTGGTTTCTGCATGCTCTCGGCGACGAGACTCGAGGTGCTCAGCGCCCTCCCGGATGCACTTCCTCCACTTAGGGTGGTCTTTGGCCAGGGACTCCCAGGTGTCGGTGGGGATGTTGCACTTTATCAGGGAGGCTTTGAGGGTGTCCTTGTAACGTTTCCTCTGCCCGCCTTTGGCTCGTTTGCCGTGAAGGAGTTCAGAGTAGAGCACTTGCTTTGGGAGTCTCGTATGGCCTGCCCAGCGGAGACCAGACCCTCAAATCTGCCACCAAGCTCATGGTCTACAGGGCTGTAGTGATACCCACCCTCCTGTATGGCTCAGAGACATGGACCGTGTACAGTAGACACCTCAAGTCGCTGGAGATATATCACGAACGATGTCTCCGGATCCTGCAAATCCCCTGTGAGGACAGATGCACCAACATTAGCGTCCTCGACCAGGCCAACATCCCCAGCATCGAAGCACTGACCACACTCGATCAGGTCCGCTGGGCGGGCCACATTGTCCGCATGCCCCCGACGCGAGACACCCAAAGCAAGCGCTCTACTCGTAACTCCTACATGGCAAGCGAGCCCCAGGTGGGCCGAGCAAATGTTACAAGGACACCCTCAAAGCCTCCTTGATAAAGTCCAACATCCCCACCAACACCTGGGAGTCCCTGGCCAAAGACCGCCCTAAGTGGAGGAAGAGCATCCGGGAGGGCGCTGAGCACCTCGAGTCTCGTTGCCGAGAGCGTGCAGAAACCAAGCGCAGGCAGCAGAAGGAGCGTGCGGCAAACCAGTCCCACCCTCCCCTTCCCTCAACAACTGTCTGTCCCACCTGTGACAGAGACTGTGGTTCCCGTATTGGACTGTTCAGTCACCTGTGAACTCAGTTTTAGAGTGGAAGCAAGTCTTCCTTGATTCCGAGGGACTGCCGATGATGATGATGACAGGAGGTGCAGGAGGTGAGGGAATGGGTGACCACCAGACAGGCTAGGAGAAGGACACAGGTAATGCAGGAATCCCCCAAGCCAGTGGCACTCGCTAACTGCTTGGAGGAATGCTGTACGAATGAATCCCTCGGCATCATGGGAAAGTTGACTGCACACAGAGGAAATAGAAAGAGTACAAATGCTGTCGTCACAGGGGATTCGACAGTTCGAGCGTTTTACAAATGGAATCATCGTAGGCAGTCCCTCGGAATTGAGGAAGACTTGCTTCCACTCTAAAAGTGAGTTCTCAGGTGGCTGAACAGTCCAATACGGGAATTACAGTCTCTGTCACAGGTGGGACAGACAGTGGTTGAGGGAAAGGATGGGTGGGCCCGGTTTGCCGCACGCTCCTTCCGCTGCCTGCACTTGATTTCTGCATGCTCTCGGCGACGAGACTCAAGGTGCTCAGCACCCTCCCGAGGAGCCAGGGCAAAGGATATCCCCGAGCGGGTGCAGCACATTGTCTGAGGGCAAGGGGAACAGCCAGAGGTCGTGGTCCACGTTAGAACCAATGACACCAGTAGATAAAGTGCTGCACCGGCAGAGTTTCAGGAGCTGGGGAAAAAAGATTAAAAACAAGATCTCACGGGGAGTCATCTCCAGAGTGCTCCCGGTGCCACGCACCAGTGTGTACAGAAACAGGAAGGTGCTGTCATGTATCTTACATTATTATATATAACTGTATCCTAACATGCTATACATGACTGTAATAAGATATGACCTGTAACCACCAGCATACCTTACCACCAGGGGTGCACTTGCAAGAGACAGGTATATAAGGACAGGTCTCAGGCAAGTGCAGCATTCCAGAGCTGTGAAATAAAGGTGCAGGTCCAGAGTGACCTTGACTTCACTACATGCCTCGTGTGAATCTGTACTGAGGGGACAGGACTTTACAGTGGCGACGAGTTACGGGATTACAGAATCCACAGGAAGGCGAACAACGGATCAGATGAAAAGTACAATGCGGGAGACAATTGGGAGGACTTTATAGAAAGGCTCCAGCAAAGCTTTGTAACCAAAGACTGGTTAGGCGACGATAAGGCAGACAAGAGAAGAGCCCATCTCTTGACCAGCTGTGGCTCAAAAACATACGCTTTAATGAAGGATCTGTTGGCACCCGAGAAACCAGCAAGCAAGTCGTTTGAAGAATTGAGCACACTGGTAAGAGACCACCTGAAGCCAGCGAGCACCTACACATGGCCAGACACAGGTTCTACAACTACAGACGCTGTGTGGGCCAGAGCATACCCGACGTCGTGGCGGAACTTCGGAGGTTGGCTAGTTTATGGTGAGTTCTCTGATGAACTGAGGAGAGAAATGCTGAGAGACTTTTTCATTGAAGGAATAGGCCACGCAGGCATATTCTGAAAGCTCATAGAGACCAAGAACCTGACCTTAGAGGCAGCAGCACTGGTTGTACAGACATTCTTGGTAGGGGAAGAAGAAACGAGGTTGATTTACAATGCAGGTATGACAACTAACGAAATATTGGAACAAGAAGTTTACAGCACTAAACAAGCTGCTACCCCCACACACAGACAAAACCGGGAGAAAAGGTTCTCGACAGCAGGCAGAAGCCATCAAGGGCCACAGGAACGGCCGTTCACATCTCATCAACCCACAATGCGAGCAATCAACTTCAAACTGAGAGAAGCTCAAGAGAGATCAGCCAGACGCAGCTCATTCTTTGGGAACACTTTAAACAATAGAACCGGTCTGTGCTGGAGGTGTGGGGGTGGGCACTCGTCAAGGGGATGTCAATTTCAGCAGGCTGTTTGCAGAAATTGTGAATATACAGGGCATTTGGCCCGCATGTGCAAAAAAACGGCAGCTCGGCTGGTATACGAATCGTATGGGTCGGAAAGCAGACCAGAAGATGGTGGGGACAGTACCCGGGACAACGATGTACAGCGGGTCAACACGATCAATGGCCGCTGCTCCTACAACAGGACGCCTCCTATAATGATGAGGGTCCTACTCAACGGGTTATCTGTCAACATGGAGCTGGATACGGGAGCGAGTCAATCTCTCATGGGCGCTCAACAATTTGAACAACTGTGGCCGCATAAAAGAGACAGACCAAAACTCACAAGGGTCGAAACTAAGGACCTATACCAAAGAAATCGTACCAGTCCTCAGCAGCTCTCTGTCACACACAAAGGGACAGTGAACCGACTTCCCCTGTGGATTGTCCCCGGAGACCCCCCAGCACTGCTGGGGAGAAGCTGGCTGGCAAAACTAAACTGGAAATGGGATGATGTCCATGCCATGTCATTAGAGGAACGGACCTCCTGCTCAACAGTTATAAAGCGATTTGAACATCTCTTTCAGCCAGGTGTGGGCACTTTCAAAGGGGCCAAAGTCAAAATCTATAACACACAGGATGCTAGACCGGTCCACCACAAGGCTAGAGCTGTACCCTATGTGATGAGGGAAAAGATTGAACACGAACTAGATTGGCTTCTGCGGGAAGGCATTATATCACCTGTGGAATTCAGCGACTGGGCAAGTCCCATCGTCCCAGTCATGAAGCCTGATGGATCCGTACGAATCTGTGGGGACTACAAATCTACCATAAACAGAGTCTCCCTACAGGACCAGTACCCGCTGCCCAGAGCGGAGGACTTATTTGCCACATTGGCTGGAGGTAAACTTTTCTAAAAATTAGACCTCACATCTGCGTATATGACGCAAGAATTGACCGAGAAATCCAAGCTACTCATCACCATCAACACACATCGAGGCCTTTTCATGTACAATCGATGCCCATTCGGCATCAGGTCGGCAGCTGCCATATTCCAGCGCAACATGGAGAGTCTGCTCAAGTCCATCCCGGAGACGGTTGTATTTCAAAATGACATACTTATCACGGGCAGGGACACCGACTCCCATCTCCGTAATTTGGAGGAAGTACTAAAGCGGTTGGATCGGGTAGGCCTATGAGTCAAGAAATCCAAGTGCCTGTTTCTCGCACCCGAGGTTGAATTTTTGGCAGAAGGATTGCCGCTAATGGAATCCATCCAACAGAGTCCAAAACAGAAGCAATTCACCAGGCACCCAGGCCCCGGAATGTCTCAGAACTGCACGCCTTTCTCGGGCTACTCAATTACTTTGGGAACTTTATGCAGAACTGAAGCACGTTGCTGGAGCCTCTCCACGTGCTACTCAGAAAGGGGTGCGATTGGTTTTGGGGGGACGCCCAGGAACGCGCCTTCAATAAGGCACGCAACCTTCTGTGTTCCAACAGTGTTTTGACTTTCTTTGATCCAGGTAAAAAGCTAGTTCTCACATGCGATGCGTCAGCGTATGGGGTCGGGTGCGTTTTGCAACATGTCAATAGTGCGGGTAAATTACAACCCATAGCTTATGCCTCCAGGTCACTTTCGCGGGCGGAGCGCGGGTAGGGAATGGTAGAGAAGGAGGCGCTCGCGTGGTATACGGTGTCAAAATGATGCACCAATACCTTTTCGGGGCCAAGTTCGCATTAGAAACCGACCACAAGCCCCTCACATCCCTCCTATCCGAGAGCAAGGCAATAAACACCAACGCCTCGGCGCGAATTCAACGGTGGGCACTCATGCTGGCGTCCTACGACTATACCATAAGGCACAAACCAGGCACAGACAACTGTGCCGACGCGCTCAGCAGGCTACCCCTGGCGACCACGGAAGGGTCTAACGAACAAGACTGTGAGATAGTCATGGCAATCAATGCCTTTGAGTCCACAGGTTCGCCCATGACAGCTCGCCAAATCAGAGCCTGGACGGCCAGCGACCCCACGTTATCCTTAGTAAAAAGATGTGTCCTAACCGGTGACTGGGCAGAGGCTCATGATGCCTGCCACGAGGAATTAAAACCTTTTCACAGGCGCATGTATGAGCTATCACTACAAGCAGACTGCCTGATGTGGGGCAGCTGAGTAGTCATGCCTCTGCAAGGCAGAGAGGCATTTGTCCGGGTACTCCACCGCGAGCACCCGGGAATCGTTCTCATGAAGGCCATAGCCAGATCCCATGCCTTGTGGCCTGGTATTGACGCGGACTTAGAGCTCTGCGTCCGAAGGTGCACCATTTGTGCCCAACTCAGCTATTATCTGAATGGTGACAGATTAGGAAAAGGGGAGGTGCAACGAGACCTGGGTGTCATGGTACATCAGTCATTGAAGGTTGGCATGCAGGTACAGCAGGCGGTTAAGAAAGCAAATGGCATGTTGGCCTTCGTAGCTAGAGGATTTGAGTACAGGGGCAGGGAGGTGTTACTACAGCTGTGTAGGGCCTTGGTGTACAGTTTTGGTCTCCTAACTTGAGGAAGGACATTCTTGCTATTGAGGGAGTGCAGCGAAGGTTCACCAGACTGATTCACGGGATGGCAGGACTGACATATCAAGAAAGATTGGATCAACTGGGCTTGTATTCACTGGAGTTCAGAAGAATGAGAGGAGATCTCATAGAAACATTTAAAATTCTGATGGGTTTAGACAGGTTAGATGCAGGAAGAATGTTCCCAATGTTGGGGAAGTCCAGAACCAGGGGTCACAGTCTAAGGATAAGGGGTAAGCCATTTAGGACCGAGATGAGGAGAAACTTCTTCACCCAGAGAGTGGTGAACCTGTGGAATTCTCTACCGCAGAAAGTTGTTGAGGCCAATTCACTAAATATATTCAAAAAGGAGTTAGATGTAGTCCTTACTACTAGTGGGATCAAGGGGTATGGCGAGAAAGCAGGAATGGGGTTCTGAAGTTGCATGTTCAGCCATGAACTCATTGAATGGCGGTGCAGGCTCAAAGGGCCGAATGGCCTACTCCTGCACCTAATTTCTGTATTCTATGTTTCTATGCCCCCAGGAAGGCTCCACTGAGCCCCTGGCCCTGGCCTACCAAACCGTGGTCGCGGGTGCACATAGACTGTGCGGGCCCATTCATGGGCAAAATGTTCCTCGTAGTTGTAGATGCATTTTCAAAGTGGATCGAATGCACCATTTTAAACTCGAGCACAACCTCCACCACTGTGGAGAGCCTCGCAACCATGTTTGCAATGCACGGAATCCATGACATATTGGTCAGTGACAATGGTCCGTGCTTCACCAGCGCAGAATTCCAAGACTTTATAATTGACCACGGCATAAATCACGTCAAGACGGCACTGTTCAAGCCGGCCTCCAACGGCCAGGCAGAGAGAGCAGTGCAAATCATTAAACAAGGCATGCTTAAAATCCAAGGTCCCACGCTGCAGGGTCGCCTGTCGCGACTGCTGCTGGCATACAGATCTCGTCCGCACTTACTGACTGGGATCCCCCCCGCGCAACTGTTTATGAAAAGGATTTTAAAAACTAGGCTGTCATTAATCCTCCCAGACATGCACGAAATCATTGAGGCAAAGCGCCGTAAGCTGACTGAGTACCATGACAGAAATTCGAGCGGGAGATGGAATGAGATAGGGGACAAAGTGTTTGTACTAAACTATGGCAGGGGTCCCAAATGGCTTGCAGGGACAGTAACGGGCAAGGAAGGAAACAGGCTACTGGTAGTACAAATGGACAATGGCAAAACCTGCCGGAGGCATGTAGACCAAGTCAAAAGCAGATTTACCAATAATACTGCGGAACCAGAGGCAGACTACAATGTGGAACTCGCACCACACCTGGTGGACAGACAGAGGGAACAACCTGAGGAAAGGGCAATCCCAACAGACAGCCCAGACGAGTCAACAACAATCACACCAATCGAAACAGACAGCCCAGGCGAGATACCAGCAACCACACCCAAAGAAAAACAGACACCAAGGCAAACAACTGAACCACAACTCAGACGCTCCACGCGAGAGCGTAGACCACCTGAGAGACTGAACCTATAAAGACAATAAGACCTTGGGGGAGGGTGATGTCATGTATCTTACATTATTATATATAACTGTATCCTAACATGCTATACACGACTGTAATAAGATATGAACTGTAACCACCAGCATACCTTACCACCAGGGGTGCACTTGTAAGAGACAGGTATATAAGGACAGGTCTCAGGCAAGTGCAGCATTCCAGAGCTGTGAAATAAAGGTGCAGGTCCAGAGTGACCTTGACTTCACGACATGCCTCGTGTGAATCTGTACTGAGGGGACAGGACTTTACAGGTGCTGCAGGTAAATGCCTGGCTGGAGAAGTGGTGCCGGAGGGAGGGTTTCAGATTGGGGCCCGTTGTGGGGGTGGGGCACCTGTACAAGATGGACGGGTTGCACCTGAACAAAGCCGGGTCCAATGTCCTCACTGAGAGGTTAACCATTCCTGTCAGAGAGGGTTTAAACTCGTTTGGCAGAGGGAGGAGAACCAGGAAAAGAAGCAGCCATGAGATCAGAGGACAGGGAGATAAAAGCAGTGATAACCTTGGAAATATTCCAAAATTGCAGGTTCCAGATTAAGGAAAATAGCAAAAGTGACAAAGGGCCTATTAAATATTATGTGCCTCAATGCCCATAGTGTAACTAATACAATCAATGAGCTGCAGGCACAAGTTGCTACATAGGATTCTGACATGGTTACATTAACAGAGACAAGGCTCAAGCAAGGCCAGGAATGGGTTCTTAATGTTATGTATGTAAACATTGTAACTGTAAGACTTGCCACCAGAGGGCGCAACTGTTGAAGGCCCAAGGGTCACTTGCACAGCTCGTGCAAGGAAGTATAAAAGATTGTCTGCCATGCTGATTAGGCACTCTGGAGTTGTATTAAAAAGCCTAAGGTCACATCAGATTTAGCTCACAGTACTCAGTCTTGTGGAGTTCTTCCATACTTAACACTTAATATTCCTGGTTACCAAGTATTCAGGAATGATGGAGAAGGAAAAAGAGTAGGGGTGTGCATTATTGATTAGTATGAGGTTACAGTTCCGATTCGAAAGGATTTACGATATGGTTCTGAATCTATTTGGCGCGAGTTGAGGAACACAGCTGTTACATTGTTGGGAGTTTTTTTACCGAGCTTCAACAGTTAGAAGGTGATGAGAAAATGTCTCAGCAACTTTCAAAGGCGTGTAACAGGAATAGAGTAGTATTAGACTTTAATGACCCGAATATAGACTGGGAAAAACATGTTGCTAAGCATAGGGAAGGGAAGAATCTCTGCTCTGTGCACAGGAGAACTTCCTCAATCAATAATTCTCCAGTCCAACAAAGGAGGAAGCAGTGTTGGATCTTGTTCTGGGAAATAAAGCAGGGAAAGTGGAGGGTATTACAGCAGGAGATCGTCCAGCTAACACTGACCACAACATCATTCGGTTTAAAGTAATTATGGAAAGAGACCAGAAAATATCGAAGGTAAAATAGCTCAACTGAGGAAGAGCTAATTTCAGTGATTGAAGAAGGGAGCAAGCACAGGCAGATTGGAAAAGGCGATTGCGAGTAAATCAGTCATCATCATCATAGGCAGTCCCTCGGACCGAGGAAGACTTGCTTCCACTCTTAAAATGAATCCTTAGGTAACTGAACAGTCCAATACGAGAGCCACAGTCCCTGCCACAGGTGCTATATACAATTGTTGAGGGAAGGGGTGGGTGGGACTGGTTTGCCGCACGCTCCTTCCGCTGCCTGCGCTTGGTTTCTGCATGCTCTCGGCGACGAGACTTGAGGAGCTCAGCACCCTCCCGGATGCACCTCCTCCACTTAGGGCGGTCTTTGGCCGGGGACTCCCAGGTGTCAGTGGGGATATTGCACTTTATCAGGGAGGCTTTGAGGGTGTCTTTGTAACGTTTTCTCTGCCCACCTTTGGATTTTTGCCGTGAAGGAGTTCCGAGTAAAGCGCTTGCTTTGGGAGTCTTGTGTCAGGCATGCGAACTGTAACGCAGCAATTTCAAAATATTGAAAATAGGTACATGAGTAGGCCATTCAGCTCTTTGAGCCTGCACCACCATTCAATATGATCATGGCTGATCATGCAACTTCAGTACTCCATTCCTGCTTTCTCTCCATACCCCTTGATCCCTTTAGTCGTAAGGGCCACATCTAACTTCCTTTTGAATATATTTAACGAACTGGTCTCAACAATTTTCTGTGGTAGAGAATTCCACAGGTTCACAACTCTCTGAATGAAGAAGTTTCTCCTCATCTCAGTCCTAAATGGCTTACCCCTTATCCTTAGACTGTGACCCCTGGTTCTGGACGTCCCCAACATTGGGAACAGTCTTCCTGCATCTAACCTGTCTAAACCTGTCAGAATTTTATATGTTTCTATGAGATCCCCTCTCATTCTTCCAAATGGCCTACTCCTGCACCTAGTTTCTATGTTTCTATGTTTCTATTAGGAGACCAAAACTGTACACAATATTCAAGGTGTGGCCTCACCAAGGCCCTGTACAGTAAGACCTCCCTGCACGTATACTCAAATCCCCTAGCTATGAAGGCCAACATGCCATTTGCCTTCTTCACCGCCTGCTGTACCAGCATGCCAACTTTCAATGACTGATGAATCATGATACCCAGGTCTCGTTGCACCTCCCCTTTTCCTAATCTGCCGCCATTCAGATAATAATCTGCCTTCCTCTTTTTACCACCAAATGGATAACCTCACATTTATCTACATTATACTGCAACTGCCATGCATTTGCCCACTCACCTAATCTGTCCAAGTCACCCTGCAGCCTCTTAACATCCTCCTCACAGCTTAGTGTCATCTGCAAACTTGGAGATATTACATTCAATTCCTTCGTCTAAATCATTAATGTATATTGTAAATAGCTGGGGTCCCAGTACTGAACCTTGCGGTACCCCAGTACCATTCTGAAAGGGACCCGTTTATTCCTATTCTTTGCTTCCTGTCTGCCAACTAGTTCTCTATCCATGTCAATACATAACCCCCAATACCATGTGCTTTAATTTTGCACACCAATCTCTTGTGTGGGACCTTGTCAAAAATCTTTTCAAAGTCCAAATACACCACATCCACTGGTTCTCCCTTGTCCATTCTACTAGTTACATCCTCTAAAAATTCTAGAAGATTTGTCAAAGGTTGAATTAAGTGTAGGAAAATAGAGTATGAGAGTAAGATTGCAGGGAACATAAAAACTGACTGCAAAAGCTTCTATAGGTATGTGCAGAGAAAAAGATTTGTGAAGACAAATGTAGGTCCCTTGCAGTCAGAATCAGGTGAATTTATAATGGGAAACAAAGAAATGGCAGACCAATTGAACAAATACTTTGGTTCTGTCTTCACTAAGGAAGACACAAATAACCTTCCGGAAGTACTAGGGTACCGAGGGTCGAGCGAGAAGGAGGAACTGAAGGAAATCCTTATTAGTCAGGAAATCCCTAGGGCCTGATAGTCTGCATCCCAGAGTACTTAAGGAAGTGGCCTTAGAAATAGTGGATGTATTGGTGGTCATTTTCCAACATTCCATAGACTCTGGATCAGTTCCTATGGATTGGAGGGTAGCTAATGTAACCCCACTTTTTAAAAAAGGAAGGAGAGAGAAAATAGTTAGCCTAACATCAGTAGTGGGGAAAATATTGGAATCAATTATTAAAGACGTAATAGCAGTGGAAAGCATTTGGAAAGCAGTGACAGGATCGGTCCAAGTCAGCATGGAATTATGAAGGGGAAATCATGCTTGACAAATCTTCTAGAATTTTTTAAGGATGTAACGAGTAGAGTGGACAAGGGAGAACCAGTGGATTTGGTGTATTTGGACTTTCAAATGGCTTTTGACAAGGTCCCACACAAGAGATTAGTGTGCAAAATTAAAGCACATGGTATTGGGGGTAATGTACTGACATGGATAGAGAACTGGTTGGCAGACAGGAAGCAAGGAGTAGGAATAAACGGGTCCTTTTCAGAATGGCAGGCAGTGACTAATGGGGTGCCGCAAGGTTCAGTGTTGGGACCCCAGCTATTTACAATATACATTAATGATTTGGATGAAGGAATTGAGTATAATATCTCCAAGTTTGCAGATGACACTAAGCTGGGTGGCAGTGTGAGCTGTGAGGAGGATGCTAAGAGGCTGCAGGGTGACTTGGACAGGTTAGGTGAGTGGGCGAATGCATGGCAGATGCAGTATAATGTAGATAACTATGATGTTATCCACTTTGGTGGCAAAAACAGGAAGGCAGAATATTATCTGAATGGCGGCAGATTAGGAAAAGGGGAGGTGCAACGAGACCTGGGTGTCATAGTACATCAGTCATTTAAAGTTGGCATGCAGGTACAGCAGGCGGTTAAGAAGTCAAATGGCATGTTGGCCTTCATAGCGAAAGGATTTGAGTATCGGAGCAGGGAGGTCTTACTGCAGTTATACAGGGCCTTGGTGAGGCCACACCTTGAATATTGTGTACAGTTTTGGTCTCCTAATCTGAGGAAGGACATTTTTACTATTGAGGGAGTGCAGTGAAGGTTCACCAGACTGATTCCCGGGATGGTAGGACTGACATATGAAGAAAAACTGGATCGACTAGGCTTATGTTCACTGGAATTTAGAAGAATGAGAGGGGATCTCATAGAAACATATAACATTCTGACGGGATTGGACAGGTTAGATGCAGAAAGAATGTTCCTGATGTTGGGGACATCCAGAACCAGGGGTCACAGTCTAAGGATAAGTGGTAAGTCATTTAGGACCGAGATGAGGAGAAACTTCTTCACTCAGAGAGTTGTGAGCATGTGGAATTCTCTACCACAGAAAGTTGTTGAGGCTAGTTCATCAGATATATTCAAAAGGGAGTTAGTTGTGGCCCTTATGACTAAAAGAATCAAGGGGTATGGAGAGAAAGCAGGAATGTAGTACTGAAGTTGCATGATCAGCCATAATCATATTGAATGGTGGTGCAGGCTAGAAGGGCCAAATGGCCTACTCCTGCACCTATTTTCTATATTTCTATGATTTCCCTTTCATAAATCCATGCTGACTTGGATCAATCCTGTCACTGCTTTCCAAATGCGTTGCCATTACATCTTTAATAACTGATTCCAATATTTTCCCCACTACCGATATCAGGCTAACCGGTCTGTAATTATCCGTTTTCTCTCTCCCTCCTTTTTTAAAACGTGGTGTTACATTAGCTACCCTCCAATCCATAGGAACTGATCCAGAGTCTATGGAATGTTAGAAAATGACCGCCAATGCATCCACTATCTCTCGGGCCCCTTCCTTATGTAATCTGGGATGAAGGGCGTTCAGGGACGGGACAGTTTGGGTACCAACTGGACATATTCCTTCGAAGGGACAAAGTACAGCATTCAAAGCTAATGCACCCTAGATGACAAAGGAAATAAAAATATAAATAATACAGAAAAAGGAGGTGTATGATAAATATCAGGAGAAAGATTCATTGAATAACCAGAAAGATTATGGAAAGCTCAGGACGGAATTGAAAAAGTTAATACGGGAGGCAAGGAGAGGTTGCGAGAAAAGAGTAGCCGGCAACATTAAATTCAACCCTAACACATTTTAGAAATGTATAAAATGTAAGCGGTTTGTTGGGAAAATTGTGGGCCTATTAAGGACCTAAAGGGAAATCTTCATGTAGAGTCAGAGGACGTGGCTAAAGGATCAAAGGAGTACTTTGCATCTGTCTTCACAAAGGGAGCGGATAATAAGAACATAAGAAATAGGAGCAGGAGTAGGCCATACGGCCCCCCGAGCCTGCTCCGCCATTTAATACGATCATGGCTGATCTGATCATGGACTCAGGTCCACTTCCCTGCCCACTCCCCATAACCCCTTATCCCCTTATCGGTTAAGAAACTGTCTATCTCGGTCTTAAATTTATTCAAAGCCCCAGCTTCCACAGCTCTCTGGGGCAGAGAATTCCACAGATTTACAACCCTCTGAGAGAAGAAATTTCTCCTCATCTCAGTTTTAAATGGACGGGCCCCTTATTCCAAGTTTATGCCCCCTAGTTCTAGTCTCCCCCATCAGTGGAAACATCCTCTCTGCATCCACCTTGTCAAGCCCCCTCATAATCTTATACGTTTCGATAAGATCATCTCTCATGGTGCGAAGGTTGCACTAAAAGAGTAGAGGGAAGTTATGGGCAAGATAGAGAGGGTGTATTACAAGTAGTACAGAAAGTTGGTAAGTCACCTGGTCTGGATGGAGGCAAAGGTAGAAACAGCAGAGGCATTGGTCACAATCCTTCACTCCTCATTGGATCCGGGAGTAGTGTCGGAGGACTGGAGGGTTACTGATGTTGCACCACTAATCGAGAAAGGAAAGAGCGATAACCCAGGAAACTACAGGTCAGTCAGCCTAACCGGTGGTGGTAACTTACTTGAAACCATTATCAGGCAACTTGAGAACATAAGAAATAGGAGCAGGAGTCGGCCATACAGCCCCTCGAGCCTGCTCCACCATTTAATACGATCACAGCTGACCTGATCATGGACTCAGCTCCACTTCCCTGCCCGCTCCCCATAACCCTTTACTCCCTTATCACTCAAAAATCTGTCTATCTCCGCCTTAAAAATATTCAATGGCCCAGCCTCCATAGCTGTCGGAGGCAGAGAATTCCACAGATTCACGATCCTCTGAGTGAAGAAATTCCTCCTCATCTCAGTTCTACATGGGCGACTCCTTATTCTGAGACTATGCCCCCTAGTTCTAGGTTCCACCACAAAGGGAAACATCCTCTCACTATCTACCCTGTCGAGACCCCTCAGCATCTTATAGGTTTCAATAAGATCGCCTCTCATTCTTTTAATCTCCAATCAGTATAGACCCAATCTACTCAACCTATCCTCATAAGTCAATCCCCTCAGCTCTGGAATCAACCGAGTGAACCTTCTCTGAACAGCCTCCAATGCAAGTATATCCTTCCTTAAATACGGAGACCAAAACTGTGCTCCTGGTGTGGCCTCACCAATACTCTGTGCAGTTGTAGCAGGACTTCTCTGCTTTTATACTTCATCTCTCTTGCAATAAAGGCCAATATTCCATTGGCCTTCCTGATTATTTGCTGTACCTGCAAACTAATTTTTTGTGTTTCATGCACAAGGACCCCCAGGTTCCTCTGTACCGCAGCACTTTATAATCTCTCTCCATTGAAATAATAGTTTTTTTAAATTTTTCGTACGTCTGCAGCCACTTCTTTTAAGACCCTAGGATATAAGCCATCAGGTCCAGGGGATTTGTCCCATTATTTTACCTAGTACTACTTCATTAGTGATAGTGATTATATTAAGTTCCTCCCTCCCTATAGCTTCTTGATTATCACTATTTGGATGTTTTTATTGTCTTATACTGTGAAGACCGATACAAAATAGTTGTCCAAAGCCTCTGCCATTTCCCTGTTCTTCATTATTAATTTTCCAGTCTCATCCTCCAAGGAAACAATGTTTACTTTAGCCACTCTTTTCCTTTTTAGGAACCTGTAGAAACTTTTACGATCTGTTTTTAGATTTTTTTGCTAGTTTACTCTCATAATTTATCTTCTCTCTTATCATATTTTTTGTTGTCCTTTGCTGGCTTTTAAAAATCCTCTGGCCTCCCACTAGTCTTGGCCACATTGTATGCCTTTGTTTTCAATTTGATACCAACCTTTACTTCCTTCGTTAGCCAGGGACGGTTCATCCTTCTCTTCAAGTCTTTCTTTCTCACTGCAACATATCTTTGCTGAATAAATAAACTTTCATTTGGAAGGGCGTGGGTTAATCAGGGAGAGCCAGGATGGATTTGTTAAAGACAAATCCTGTCTGACTAACTTGATTGAATTCTTTGATGAGGTAACAGAGAAGGTTGATCAGGGTAGCGTAGTAGATCTTATATATTTGGACTTTCAGAAGGCATTCAACAAAGTAATACACAGGAGGCTTGTTAAGAAGATGGAAGCCCCAGAAATTAAGGGGAGAGTGGTGGTATGGATACAGAATTATCTCAGAGGGTGAGGGTGGTGGGTGATCCCGGAGATGAGGTTGACTTATGAGGAAAGGTTGAGAAGGTTGGACCTCTACTCATTGGAGTTCAGAAGAATGAGAGGTGATCTTATCGAAATGTATAAGATTATGAGGGGGCTTCACAAGGTGGATGCAGAGAGGATGTTTCCACTGATGGGGGAGACTAGAACTAGAGGGCATGATCTTAGAATAAGGGGCCTCCCATTTAAAACAGAGATGAGGAGGAATTTCATCTCTCAGAGGGTTGTAAATCTGTGGAATTCACTGCCTCAGAGAGCTGTGGAAGCTGGGACATTGAATAAATTTAAGACAGAAATAGACAGTTTCTTAAGTGATAAGGGAGTAAAGGGTTATGGGGAGCGGGCGGGGAAGTGGAGCTGAGTCCATGATCAGATCAGCCATGATCGTATTGAGTGGCGGAGCAGGCTCGAGGGGCCCTATAGCCTACTCCTGCTCCTATTTCTTCTGTTCTTATGGTGGGTGACAGGAGGGTGAGGGAGTTGGGTGACAGGAGGGTGAGGGAGTTGGGTGACAGGAGGGTGAGGGAGTTGGGTGACAGGAGGGTGAGGGAGTTGGGTGAATGTTTGTCAGACTGGGAGATTTGCAGTGATGTTTCCCAAGGGTCAGTTTTGGGTCCATTGCCTTAACGATTTTTATAAATACCTAGACTCGGGTGTAGGGAGCAACATTATAAAGTTTGCAGATGATACACAATTTGGCAAAGTAGGAGATCGTGATAAGGATAGTTACAGGTTTCAGGACGACAGGCAGGTTGGTGAAATGGGGAGGAGCGTGGCAGATGGAGTTCAGTGCGGAAACGTGTGAAGTGATGCACTTTGGGAGGATTAACATGGAAAGATAGTAAACTATAAACGGCATGATTTTGAAAATGTAAATGAGCAGAGAGGTATTGATTTCCATATGCACAAATCCTTAAAGTTGGTACGGCAAATTGATAAGGTGATAAAAAAAGTATATTTAAAAAAAAAATCAAAATTAAAAGATAAATAAACTTATAACATGGGTTTATAAATAGACACATGTGCACACACACCCTCTCACACACACACACACTCACATTTACACACTCACACACATTCACACTCACACACACACACACACTCACATTCACACACACTCACACTCACACACACACTTACAAATACTCACACACACACACTCACACACACACTCACACTCACACACACTCACTCACACACTCACTCACACACACTCACTCACACACACACCCTCTCACACACACACACTCACACACACACTCACACTCACACACACTCACTCACACACACTCACTCACACACACACCCTCTCACACACACACACACACACACACACACTCACACACCCTCGCACACACATATGTGGCATATACGTGCGTACACGAGTGCACACATACACTTGGACACAGGTACATCCCTGAAGGACTCACTGGATACAGTGAGGATCTGGGACCCCGGGCTGTGCCTTCCCCAACCCAGCGTGGGCGCAGGGAGAAGTGCAGGGGTTCGGACTGTCACCTGGCTCAGCCCCATCACTGAGCTTGGAGCCGATATCTCAGAGCACAGCAGACCCTGTCGATAGATTGAAGATAACATCACTGAAAGCTCCCCCCAAGCCCTCGTCCTGACACACACCTGCCCCAGACAGGCAGTTGCTACTTTCCATCGGTTTACTTTCAAGGAGGAAGTAGACGAAGATGATTAGCGACGTCCTATTTCTGAGACCCAGGGGCTGCCAGACCACGAGAGCAGGTGGGGGCCTAACCACTGGACACAGAGGGAGGGGGGCGGGTCAGTGCATCTCTGGGAGGTGGGATCAGACCCACTGCTGGACCCTCTCGCTGATCACCGAGCTCCCGGGGTCCTGGGTCAGGGGTCACCACCTCCCCACGCAACCCTCACTCGCTCCTCACCAAACTCATTAACCAAGTGAGAGAGAGAGAGAAGCAAGCTGCATTTCTATAGCGCTTTTCACAGCCTCAGGACATCACAAAGCACTTTACAGCCAATGAAGTACTTTTGGAGTGCGGCCACTGTTGTAACGTAGGGTAAGGATGCAGCCAATTTGTGGACAGCAAGCTTCCACAAACAGCAATGTGATGATGACCGGATAATCTGTTTTAGTGATGTTGGTTGAGGGGTAAATGGCCAAGACACCGGGGATAACTCTCCTGCTCTTCTTCCAATAGTGGCAACTGAAAAACGGCACGTGACAGTGCAGTGCTCCGTCAGTACTGCCCCTCCGACGGTGCGGCGCTCCCTCAGTACTGCCCCTCCGACAGTGCAGTGCTCCCTCAGTACTGCCCCTCCGACAGTGCGGCGCTCCCTCAGTACTGCCCCTCCGACAGTGCAGCGCTCCCTCAGTACTGCCCCTCCGACAGTGCGGCGCTCCCTCAGTACTGCCCCTCCGACAGTGCAGCGCTCCCTCAGTACTGCCCCTCCGACAGTGCAGCGCTCCCTCAGTACTGCCCCTCCGACAGTGCAGCGCTCCCCCAGTACTGCTCCTCCGACAGTGCAACGCTCCCTCAGTACTGCCCCTCTGACAGTGCAGCGCTCCCTCAGTACTGCCCCTCTGACAGTGCAGCGCTCCCTCAGTACTGCCCCTCCAGACAGTGCGGCGCTCCCTCAGTACTACCCCTCCGACAGTGCAGCGCTCCCTCAGTACTGCCCCTCCGACAGTGCAGCGCTCCCTCAGTACTGCCCCTCCGACAGTGCAGCGCTCCCTCAGTACTGCCCCTCCGACAGTGCAGCGCTCCCTCAGTACTGCCCCTCCGACAGTGCAGCGCTCCCTTGTTATCATCACCATCATAAGTAGTCCCTCGGAATCGAGGAAGACTTGCTTCCACTCCCAAAGTGAGTTCTTTGGTGGCTGAATATTCCAATACAAGAGCCACAGACCCTGTTACAGGTGGGACAGACATTCGTCGAGGGAAGGGGTGGGTGGGGCTGGTTTGCCGCACGCTCCTTCCGCTGCCTGCGCTTGGCCTCTTCATGCTCTTTGCGTTGAGACTCGAAGACCTCAATGCCCTCCCGGATGTACTTTCTCCACCTCGGGCGGTCTGCGGTCAGGGTCTCCCAGGTGTCAGTGGTGATGTTGCACTTTACCAGGGAGCCTTTGAGGGTGTCCTTATAAGGTTTCCGCTGTCCTCCTTGGCCCGTTGACCATGAAGGAGCTCCGCATAAAGCATTTGCTTAGGGAGTCTCGTATCTGGCATGCAAACTATGTGGCCTGCCCAGCGAAGCTGATCGAGTGTGGTCAGTGCTTCAATGCTGGGGATGTGAACCTGGTCGAGGACACTGGTGTTGGTGCGTCTGTCCTCCCAGGGGATTTGCAGGATCTTGCAGAGACATCGTTGGTGATATATCTCCAGCGACTTGAGGTACCTTCTATACATCATCCATGCCTCAGACCCATACAGGCGGGCGGGTAATACTACAGCCCTGTAGACCATGAGTTTGGTGGTCGATTTGAGGGTCTGGTCTTCAAACACTCTTTTCCTCAGACGGCCGACGGCTGCACTGGCGCACTGGAGGCGATGCTGAATCTCTGCAACAATCTCTGCCTTTGTTGATAAGAGGCTCCCGAGATATGGGAAATGGTCCACGTTGTCCAGGGCCGCATGGATCTTGATGATTGGAGGGCAGTGCTGTGCGGCGAGGACAGGCTGGTGGAGGACCTTTGTCTTATGGATGTTAAGCGTAAGCCCCATGCTTTCATATGCCTCAGTGAATACATTGACTATATCCTGGAGTTCAGCCTCTGAATGTGAGCAGACGCAGGCATCGTCCGTATACTGTAGCTCAACGACAGAGGTTGGGGTGATCTTGGACCTGGCCTGGAGGCGACGTAGGTTAAACAGCTTCCCACCGGTTCTGTAGTTCAGTTGTCGCTCGAGTTCTCCTCAATCGTCTTCTCCCTGTGGCCGAGGAGCTCCTCCCGGAATCACAGTGCGGATTTCGTCCCCTGCGGGACACAACAGACATGACCTTTGCAGCGCGACAGTTGCAGGAAAAATGCAGAGAAGAGCGCCAGCCCTTATAAATGGCCGTTTTCGATCTTACAAAGCCTTTGACACTGTCAACCGTGAGGGTCTATGGAACGTCCTCCTCCGTTTCGGATGCCCCAAAAAGCTTGTCAACATCCTTCGCCTCCTTCACGATGACATGCAGGCTGTGATCCTTATCAACGGTTCCATTACAGACCCAATCCACATCCGGACCACGGTCAAACAGGGCTGCGTTATCGCTCCAACCCGCTTCTCAATCTTCCTTGTTCCACCTCACAATCAACAAGCTCCCCACTGGAGTGGAACTAAACCAGTGGGAAGCTCCCTTGTACTGCCCCCCCAACAGTGCTGCACTCCCTCAGTACTGCCCCCCCGACAGTGCTGCACTCCCTCAGTACTGCCCCTCCGACAGTGTGGTGCTCCCTCAGTACTGGCCCTCCGACAGTGCTGCACTCCCTCAGTACTGGCCCTCCGACAGTGCTGCACTCCCTCAGTACTGCTCCTCCGACAGTGCGGCGTTCCCTCAGTACTGCCCTCCGACAGTGCGGCGTTCCCTCAGTACTGCCCCTCCGACAGTGCAGGGCTCCCTCAGTACTGCAGTGGAGTGTCAGCCTGGATTACAGGCTCAAGTCTCTGGAGTGGGACTCGAACCCACGCCCTTCTAACTCAGAGACGAGAGAGTGACCCACCGAGCCACAGCTGACAACACTCGTCTGGGCCCAAATTGGGACTTGTGGGCGCGAGCCTGTTGCGTCTTCACAAGCAGGAACATAGGAACAGGAGGAGGCTATTCAGCCCCTCGAGCCTGTTACACAGGAACAGGAGGAGGCTATTCAGCCCCTCGAGCCTGTTACACAGGAACAGGAGGAGGCTATTCAGCCCCTCGAGCCTGTTACACAGGAACAGGAGGAGGCCATTCAACCTCTTGAGCCTGTTAAACAGGTACAGGAGGAGGCCATTCAGCTTCTCGAGCCTGCTCTGCCATTCAATGAGATCATGGCTGATCTGCGACCTAACTCCCTATACGCGCCTTTGACCCATATCCCTTAATACCTTTGGTTAACAAAAAGCTATCAGTCTGAGATTTTAAATTAATAATTGACCCAGCATCAATTGCCGTTTGCGGAAGAGAGTTCCAAACCTCTACAAACCTTTGTGTGTGGAGAAGTGTTTCCTAATTTCACTCCTGTAAGGTCTGGCTCTAATATTTAGACTGTTCCCCTCGTCCTAGACTCCCCAACCAGCGGGAACAGTGTCTCTCTATCTACCCTAGCTGTTCCTCTTACATCGCCCGTTAACCGTCTAAATTACGCGTTTGTGTAGTCGCTCCTCGTAACTGACCCCGTGGCGAGGGGTTAGTGGCGGAGCCGGGGGGGGGGGGGGGGGAAACAGGTGGGTCGCAGGCTGCCGGCAGGTTGCGGGAGAGGGGGGGGGTGGGGCGGGGGAGAGGGGGGCTGGGTCCTAGGGGAGGGGGGAGGGAGCTGGAGCCCAGGGGGAGGGGGTTGGTGCTGGGGAAGGTGGGTGCTGGAGCCTGGGTGGGAAGGGGGGACTGGGTACGGGGGGGGGGGGGGGGGGGGGTGGGGGGAGTGGGGAGGGGGGGGGTGCCGGGGGAGGGGGAGGGGAGGGCTGGAGCCTAGGGGAGGGGTGAGGGTGAAGGGAGTTGGAGCCCAGAGGGAGGGGGTGGGTGCCGGGGGAGGGGGAGGGGAGGGCTGGAGCCTAGGGGAGGGGTGAGGGTGGAGGGAGTTGGAGCCCAGAGGGAGGGGGTGGGTGCCGGGGGAGGGGGAGGGGAGGGCTGGAGCCTAGGGGAGGGGTGAGGGTGAAGGGAGTTGGAGCCCAGAGGGAGGGGGTGGGTGCCGGGGGAGGGGGAGGGGAGGGCTGGAGCCTAGGGGAGGGGTGAGGGTGGAGGGAGTTGGAGCCCAGAGGGAGGGGGTGGGTGCCGGGGGAGGGGGAGGGGAGGGCTGGAGCCTAGGGGAGGGGTGAGGGTGGAGGGAGTTGGAGCCCAGAGGGAGGGGGTGGGTGCCAGGGGAGGGGAGGGCTGGAGCCTAGGGGAGGGGTGAGGGTGGAGGGAGTTGGAGCCTAGAGGGAGGAGGTGGGTGCCAGGGGAGGGGGAGGGGGGAGGGTGTTGGTGCTGGAGGAGGGGCTGTGATCCTGTGGACGCTGGTGTTGGGGACCAGGCCTGCCTCCCGAGGGCAGATGCACAAATTCGGACCCTCATTTACTTCACCAACCTAACAGCAACCTGCATTTATATAGTGCCTTTACTGCAGTAAAACGTCTCACAGGAGCCTTGTCAGACAAAATTTGACAATGAGCCACATAAGGAGATATTAGGACAGGCTTGGTCAAAGAGGGAGGTTTTAAGGAGCGTCTTAAAGGAGGAAAGAGAGGCGGAGAGGCGGAGAGGTTTAGTCGGGAGTTCCAGAGCTTGGGGCATTGATTTACCATCAAGTCGCCGTTTCCAGTCCACTTTGGCCAAAACCCATCTCAGCTCAGCAAAATTGGCTTCCCCCCAATTGAAAACTTTTATTCCTGGTCCACCTTTGTCCTTTTCCATAACTGCCCTAAATCTTACTGAATTGTGATCACCAGCACCAAAGTGCTCTCCCACTGATACCCCTACCACCTGCCCCTCTTCATTCCCCAAAACCAAGTCCAGAACCGCTCCCCCCCACCCCCTTGTTGGGCTTGTTACATACTGGCTAAAGACGTTCTCCTGAATGTATTTTAGGAATTCCGCAGCCTCTCTACCATTCACACTACCTTTTTCCCAGTTAATATTAGGGTTGTTGAAATCCCTCACTATTACAGCTCTATAGTTTGTGCACTGTTGAGTTCTTCTATCTCCCTTGGACTGTTTAGAGGTCTATAGTACACTCCCAGCAGTATGATCGCCCCTTTTTTGTTCTTTAATTCAACCCATATGTCCTCGTTTGATGACCCCTCTAACATAGTATCCCTTCTCACAGCTGCAATTGTTTATTTAATCAATACTGCAAACCACCCCCCCACCTCCTTTTTTTACCCCCGCCCTATCCTGCCTGTAAACCCTGTAACCAGGAATGTTGAGCTGCCATACCTGCCCCTCTTTCAGCCATGTCTCAGTAATGGCTATAATATCGTACTCCCAAGTGTCTACCTGTGCTCCCAGCTCATCTGCCTTATTCCCTATACTCCTTGCATTGAAGCATATGCCATTTAGCACTGCCAACCTCACTTATTGTCTATTTCCTAGCCCTTGTTTCCTCTGTCTTCCAAATTCACTTTCTAATTTTCTGCCTTCCAATTCCAGCTTTGCTTCTCTCCCTTCTGAATCTGTTCTCCGGTTCCCATTCCCCCTGCCAAGCTAGTTTAAACCCTCCCCAACAGCACTAGCAAACCCTCCAGCCCCCAGTGAGGATATTGGTCCTGGCTCTGTTGAGGTGCAACCTGTCCGGCTTGTACAGGTCCCACCTCCCCCAGAAACGGTCCCAACGCCCCAGGAATCTAAAGCCCTCGCTCCGGCACCATCTCTCCAGCCACGCGTTCACCTGCTCTATCCTCCTATTTCTGTACTCACCAGCTCGTGGCACCGGGAGTAATCCGGAGATTACTACCTTTGAGGGCCTTGCTTTTTAATCTCTCTCCCAGCTCCCTAAACTCTGCCTGCAGGACCTCGTCCCTCTTTCTACCCATGCCGTTGGTCCCGATGTGGACCACGACCCCTGCTGCTAACCCAGATGCACTCAGGGACTCCTGCACTCCCTGCCTGGTCCTCCTCTTCTGAGCGACGGTCACCCATTCCCTCTCTGCCTGCGGACCCTTAAGCTGCGGGGTGACCACCTCCTGAAACGTGCTGTCCGCGGAGCTCCCAGCCTCGCGGGTGCACCGCAGTGACTCCGAAACCCGGAGCTCGAGCGGTTGAAGCTGGAGACGCCCCCCCCCCCTGCACACGTGGTCGTCCCGGCTGCGCGGAGCGTCCAGGATTTCCCACGTGCCACAGGATGTGCTACTCCACGGGACCGAGCTGCCCTGCCATCCCTCTAGTTATTTGACGATGAAATAAGCTTAGACCTTAAAAACACTCACCAATCAGCTGCTTCCCTTGAGGTGATGTCGCACGTTCGACTTTTGCCCCAGTTGAAACACAAAGCCCGATAGAAACAGTGTGGACAAAAAGCTGTGACTCCTTCCCCCTCTTTTCCCAATTCCCACCTTTTTCAAATTCCCAAATACACCACTCTGCTGAGGTGCACTCCCTTTAAGACCACTCCGGCAGGACTCAAAGTGAGCATCGGTGAGCGGGTTATTGGTGAGTAAGTGCCAACTGTCGACGACACCTTCTATCACTTTGCTGATGATTGAGAGTAGACTGATGGGGCGGTAATTGGCCGATTGGATGTGTCCTCCTTTTTGTGTTGACAGGACGTACCTGGGCAGTTTCCCACATTGTCAGATAGATGCCAAGGGTTGGAGCTGTACTGGAACAGCTTGGCGAGAGGCGCAGCTAGTTCTGGAGCACGTCTTCAACACAACAGCCGGGATGTTGTCGGGGCCCATCGCTTTTGCTGTACCCAGTGCGCTCAGTCGTTTCAGGATATCACGTGGAGTGACTCGAATTGGCTGAAGGCTGGCTTCTGTGCGGGTGGCGACCTCAGGAGGAGGCCGATATGGATCGTCCACTCAACACTTCTGGCTGCAGATGGTTGTAAACGCTTCAGCCTTGTCTTTTGTGCTCACGGGCAGCTGTCCTGTGTGTTGCTATGTGCCCGGGAGGCTCAGGAAGCAGGACTGTGTCCAGTTGCTGCTGCATATTGGGCTCTATCACACCCTCCACTTCAACACGTGGGTAAAAAACAGATTTAACCTGAGTTTGAACCGCACGAAGGGTGGGATTTCAGCTCCCCTTCTCTGGATCACTTGTCCAGTGACATAATTCCCACGCCAGTGTGCCGGATTCACATAGCGTCCGCTGGCTATTCAGCTATGGTAGCATCACCACTCTTGATCCTGCCCTCTCCCGCAGTTATCTCTCATTTTTTATTTATTCTCGGGATGTGGGTGTCGCTGGCAGGGCCTATCGCCCGCGAGAAGGCAGTGGTGAGCCGCCTTCTGAGCAACTGAATGGCTTGTCTGGCCGTTTAACAATCAAGCATGTTGGGACTGGAGTCACGTGTAGGCCAAAGGTTTTCTCCTGTTATATTAGTGAACCAGATGGGTTTTTAAATGACAATCTGGTAGTTTCATGGTCAGCATTATTCTGATACCAGTTTTTTATTCCAGGTTTATTTAATGAGCTGATTTTAAATTCCGAAGCTACGCACTGGGACTTGAACTCAGGCCCGTGGATCTTCAGTCCAGACCTGAAAATTACTGGTCCCGCTGGTAACTGGTAACGTTACCGCTTTGCCACCGTGCACAAGAGGTGGCTTCCAGCCCTCGCCCATTGTGCCCTTGAGCGAGAGAACATTACATAAGAGCACAAGAAATGGGAGCAGGAGTCGGCCATTTGGCCCCTCGAGCCTGTCCTGCCATTCAATAAGATCATGGCTGATCTGATGGGGCAGTGCTGTGCGGCGAGGACAGGCCTTTGTCTGACTGATGTTTGGCGTAAGGCCCATGCTTTCGTACTCCTCAGTAAATAGGTCGACTATATCCTGGAGTTCAGCCTCTGTATGTGCGCAGACGCAGGCGTCGTCCGCGTGCTGGAGCTCGACGACAGAGGTCGGGGGTGGTCTTGGACCTGGCCTGGAGACGGCGGAGGTTGAACAGCTTCCCACCGGTTCTGTAGTTTAGTTCCACTCCAGCGGGGAGCTTGCTGACTGTGAGGTGGGGCATGGCAGCGGGGATGATTGAAAAGGGTTGTTGCGATGACACAGCCCTGTTTGACCCCGGTCCAGACGTGGATTGGGTCTGTGGTGGATCCGTTGGTAAGGATGACGGCACTGCATGTCGTCGTGGAGCAGGCGGAGGATGGCGACGAACTTTTGCGGGGGCAGCCGAAAAAGAGGAGGACGCTCCATAGATCCTCACGGTCGACAGAGTCAAAGACCTTTGTAAGTTCGAAGAAGGCCATGTACAAGGGTCTGGTCATGGACTCAGTTCCACTTCCCTGCCCGCTCCCCCTAACCCTTCACTCACACATGGCCTGTTTTGTGTGCTGTAAGTTCTGTGCAATACTTTGTCACTTTCTGCTTGGCTTGGGAACAGTGAGAGGCCCTAAGTCAGCCGGTAAGGGCAGCAATGGACCCGCCCACTGACCCCTGGCTTAGTACATGGGTTCAGCGACAGGTAAACACACAGTTCCATTGTCTCTGAGACTGAGTTATGTCCGAAGATTGATCGAGTGAGCTTGGCACCGTGCTGGTTGCCGTGGAGACAGTTTGCTTGCCTGGCCGATTGGGATCAGGCTGCTGGTCTGACCGCTGGTTGCAACCGCTGGGGGATTCGGGTCCCGGCCGGTGCTGCCGGTGAGGGAGCGCTGGGCAACTCGCTGGCACGAGTGGACCACGGGCAGCGCCGGCGCGCACCGGCCAGTGGCCTATTGTTTCGGAGCAAATAACATCACAGGTAAGTGAGCAAGGCATTCGTCCAAACACTCAGCTACGTTTATCAACTGAAAACCTGTCGGTGAATGGTCGCTGGAGACAGAGTCATTTATAAATGGACAGGTCCGGGGGAAGGGCCCAGTCCCACAGGGCACCGGGGGAAGGGACCAGTCCCACAGGGCACCGGGGGAAGGGCTCAGTCCCACAGGGTAGGCACCGGGGTCAGGGCCCAGTCCCACAGGGCAAGCACCGGGGGCAGGGCCCAGTCCCACAGGGCACCGGGGGAAGGGCCCAGTCCCACAGGGCAAGCACCGGGGGCAGGGCCCAGTCCCACTGGGCACCGGAGGAAGGGCTCAGTCCCACAGGGCAGGCACCGGGGGCAGGGCCCAGTCCCACATGGCACCGGGGGAAGGGCTCAGTCCCACAGGGCAGGCACCGGGGGCAGGGCCCAGTCCCACAGGGCAAGCACCGGGGGCAGGGCCCAGTCCCACAGGGCACCGGGGGAAGGGCTCAGTCCCACAGGGCAGGCACTAGGGGCAGGGCCCAGTCCCACAGGGCACCGGGGGGAGGGCCCAGTCCCACAGGGCAGGCACCGGGGGCAGGGCCCAGTCCCACAGGGCATCGGGGGGAGGGCCCAGTCCCACAGGGCACCGGGGGAGGGCCCAGTCCCACAGCGCACCGGGGGAAGGGCTCACTCTCACAGGGCACCGGGGGAAGGGCCCAGTCCCACAGGGCACCGGGGGAAGGGCCCAGTCCCACAGGGTACCAGGGGAAAGGCCGAGTCCCACAGGGCACCGGGGGCAGGGCCCACTCCCACAGGGCACCGGGGGCAGGGCCCAGTCTCACAGGGCACCGGGGGAAGGGCCCAGTCTCACAGGGCACCGGGGGAAGGGCCCAATCTCACAGGGCAGGCACTGGGGGTAGGGCCCAGTCCCACAGGGCCGTATCATCGGTAGTCATCCCCGAATGTTTAATTTCTCAATGTTAAACCTCGTCCAAACAGATTGGGATTTTCCATATGGGGCATGAGGCAGGCTGTGTGCCAGAAGGTTTCAGAAAGCTCTTCCTGGTGGGAGTATGTCGAATTTGCCTTGTTAAACAATTCCCATCGCACAGACCTGAAGTTGGGGCAGCGTAAATCCCCTCCCCCGCACACCCCCGCCCCGTCTCTCGCCGCGCCATCGTTAAAGATTACGCCCTCCGGCCCACCGCTATTGGCCGAAACCCAGGGTCAGGGGTCTCAAACCTCCAGAATGCAGTGTGGCCCGGCCTGTCGATGGGGCCGATTCTCCACTGCACTGCATTGTGGGAAGGTAGGGCCGCCATCATCACCTCCGTGCAGCCGGCTCCTGATCTCGAACCAACTGGGCAGGAACCGGCCCAGAATCTCAGCCCCCCAACCCCCCCCACTCCCCCAACCCCGCCCCCCACTTCCCCCGCCGCGTGGCTTTATTAAAAAACTCGGGGACGAATATTCTGAAGCGGGGACTCCGCCAGAGACAATGGTTGCCTGGGAGATCGGTCCCTGATCGGAGAACTATCCTCAGATAATGGGGGCATGTGGGCACCCTCATTCATGAGTAAATGGGTACTTTTCGGAATGGCAGGCAGTGACTAGTGGGGTACCGCAGGGTTCTGTGCTGGGGCCCCAGTTGTTTACATTGTCCATTAATGATTTAGACGAGGGGATTAAATGTAGTATCTCCAAATTTGCGGATGACACTAAGTTGGGTGACAGTGTGAGCTGCGAGGAGGATGCTATGAGGCTGCAGAGTGACTTGGATAGGTTAGGTGAGTGGGCAAATGCGTGGCAGATGAAGTATAATGTGGATAAATGTGAGGTTATCCACTTTGGTGGTAAAAACAGAGAGACAGACTATTATCTGAATGGTGACAGATTAGGAAAAGGGAAGGGCGCAACGAGACCTGGGTGTCATGGTACATCAGTCATTGAAGGTTGGCATGCAGGTACAGCAGGCGGTTAAGAAAGCAAATGGCATGTTGGCCTTCATAGCGAGGGGATTTGAGTACAGGGGCAGGGAGGTGTTGCTACAGTTGTACAGGGCCTTGGTGAGGCCACACCTGGAGTATTGTGTACAGTTTTGGTCTCCTAACTTGAGGAAGGACATTCTTGCTATTGAGGGAGTGCAGCGAAGATTCACCAGACTGATTCCCGGGATGGTGGGACTGACCTATCAAGAAAGACTGGATCAACTGGGCTTGTATTCACTGGAGTTCAGAAGAGTGAGAGGGGACCTCATAGAAACGTTTAAAATTCTGACGGGTTTGGACAGGTTGGATGCAGGAAGAATGTTCCCAATGTTGGGGAAGTCCAGAACCAGAGGTCACAGTCTAAGGATAAGGGGTAAGCCATTTAGGACCGAGATAAGGAGAAACTTCTTCACCCAGAGAGTGGTGAACCTGTGGAATTCTCTACCACAGAAAGTAGTTGAGGCCAATTCACTAAATATATTCAAAAGGGAGTTAGATGAAGTCCTTACTACTCGGGGGATCAAGGGGTATGGCGTGAAAGCAGGAAGGGGGTACTGAAGTTGCATGTTCAGCCATGAACTCATTGAATGGCGGTGCAGGCTAGAGGGGCTGAATGTCCTACTCCTGCACCTATTTTCTATGTTTCTATGTTTCATTGTCTATCCCTAGTTGCCAGGAGAAGGTGGTGGGCCTCCCTCTGTGTGATAGTAGTGATGGGCTCCAGACAGCGGTTAAGACTTGAGTCACCTAGAGGCCCACCCCTCACCCATTGGGTGTGCCCTCACCCATTAGGAGACCCCCTCAACCATTGGGAGACCCCCCCACCCGTTGGGAGACCTCTTAGCCATTGGGAGGGTCCTCACCCATTGGGAGACCCCTCACCCGTTGGGAGATCCTTTACTCATTGGGAGACCCCCTTACCTGTTGGGACACCCCCTCACCCGTTGGGTGTGCCCTCACCCGTTGGGAGTGTCCTCACCCGTTGGGTGTGCCCTCACCTGTTGGGAGACCCCTCACCCACTGGGAGACCCCCTTACCTGTTGGGACACCCCCTCACCCGTTGGGTGTGCCCTCACCCATTGGGAGTGTCCTCACCCATTGGGAGACCCCTCACCCAGCTAACTCACCAATCTGGACTCCGATTCTTCTGAAGTTGAGAGTTGGGCGAGAACCTTGTCCGAGCTGAGACGGGAGGGTGGCCCAGAATCAGATCTAAAGCTGTCCTGAGGGAATCCATCTGTCTATTCCTGCAGAGCTTATGGATTCCCTTTACACATCGCTGCGGAATGAGATCGGGACGTTTGAGAAGCACGTTCAGAGCTGCAGAGACTCATTCGATCTGGTGACTCTGAGTAGATTTCTGTCAGCGTTGACTGAACACGACCCAGAAAGTGTTGACAATCTCCAGCGAGTCAGGCAGCTGGCCAGTTGCCGAGGCGGGAACAAGCTCGCGGGCCAAGGCGGCAGCTCTGACATCGATGGCTACGTCTCCTGGCTCTCCGCCTACGTGGACTACTTGCGAGTGCTGAAGGAGACATTCGATGACAAGGTTGTTATCCCTCTCTGTGAGAACCTGTACGTCAACGAGGAGACAGACAGCCTCGGTGTTGCCAGCGACTCCTCCAATCTTTCCTCCTCAACGTCGTCTCAAGCCAGCTTCCACCGCCAGCGCACATGGGGATCTGAGAGGCCCCAGGCAGCCCGGCACGAGGTGCCGAGCGACTCGATCCCAAAAGTGGCGAAGGAACTCTTCAACGTGCGGAGGAGGTGGGCCCTGCTTCTTACCAACGACACAATCAAAGTCGAGTATTTCAATCCACAAAGTATCGCTGAACTGCACAAGGTGCACACCCCAAAACATCTCAGCAAAGTTTTACGGCTGATCCCTGACATCTTCTACAAGGGTTTACTGGCCGCAGATCTCTCAAGTCAATGGGTCGACCTTCATGAATGTAGACACTGTGCACTGGACTCTGCAGTCCCTGTAACCAAAGGTTTTTACAATGACTATGGACACACAACGAGCAAAGTGCTTACGCTCAGAGAGACTGAATTGTCAATGGATAAGGAAGACAAAGGCGAGGGATCAAGCAACGATCTTCAGCTTCTTCGGGCAACCTCCCATCAGTCTTCAGAAGAGATTGACGCTTTTCATTGTAAGAAGACAAAACCGCGAGTGCGTCAGCAAGAACTTGAGGTGCTGCTCAGAGCAGAGGCGCGTGTGAAGGAGCTGCAGAGACAGACCCGGTTCTCGGGGCTCAGGATCCACGAGCTGCGCTCACAGCTAGAACAAGCCAAGAAGGAGACTGAGGTCATTCACCAAAGGCGAGACTTTGAGGCAACGGGCAATACAGAAGAGGGAATGATCAGCGGGAGGCACTGGACAACACTCAGGCAGATCTGGGAGCTGGAGAGGCAGCTGACTCTGGAGAAATACCAGCACAAGATACTGCAAGGCGATTGGCTGCTGGAATTGGAAATTAGACCCTCTGTGATCCGTCACATGGACATGGTAAGTGAAGAATGGCCTTTGGAAAGAGGGCGACCTCATGGACAGAACGGGTAGCGAGAGTCATCAGAGGGACGACTGGGATGTTGGCCTTTCTCTCGGGGGCTGGAGTACAAAGGGGAGGAGGTGAAGCTTCAGTTATACATCACCATCATGGGCAGTTCCTCGGAATCGAGGAAGACTTGCTTCCACTCTTAAAATGAGTCCTCAGGTGGCTGAACAGTCCAATACGAGAACTACAGACCCTGTCACAGGTGGGACAGATAGATGTTGAGGAAAGGGGTGGGTGGGACTGGTTTGCCGCACGCTCCTTCCGCTGCCTGCGCTTGGTTTCTGCATGCTCTCGGCGATGAGACTCGAGGTGCTCAGCGCCCTCCCGGATGCACTTCCTCCACTTAGGGCGGTCTTTGACCAGGGACTCCCAGGTGTCGGTGGGGATGTTGCACTTTATCAGGGAGGCTTTGAGGGTGTCCTTGTAACGCTTCCGCTGCCCAGCTGGGGCTGGTTTGCCGTGAAGGAGTTCCGAGTAGAGCGCTTGCTTTGGGAGTCTCGTGTCAGCAGTACCGAGCTCGGGTCAGACCCTGTCCGGGGTCACTGCATCCAGTTCTGGCCCCCGCCCCTCGGGGAGGGTGTATCAGCCTCGGAGGGAGAGAGCGCAGATTCCCCAGACTGATACCCGGGGCTGAGAGGGTTAAATCCCGAGGGCAGGTTGCACAGACTGGGCCTGTGTTCCCTCGAGTGTAGAAGATTACGGGGCGATCTGATCGAGGGGTTTACGATGATTAAAGGAATCGATGGGGGGGGGGATCGAGAGAAACCATTCCCTCTGGTGGGGGGAGTCCAGAACAAGGGGCAGGACCTTAAAATTAGAGCCCGGCCGTTCAGGGGTGATGTCAGGAAACACTTCTTCACACAAAGGGCAGTGGGAATCGGGAACTCTCTCCCCCAAAAGGCTGTTGAGGCCGGAGGTCAATTGAAAATCTCAAGACTGATATTGCGAGATTTTTGTTGGGTAAGGGTATTGAGGAATAGCAAGCGAAGGCGGGTAAATGGGGTTGAGGTGCAGATCAGCCAGGATCTCACTGAATGGTGGAACAGGCTCCAGGAGCAGAATGGCCTCCTCCTGATAATGTTCTGATATTACTAGGTGTTCGCCATGGCTCAGTGGGTTGCACTCTCGTCTCAGTGCCAGAGGCTTGTAGTCCCACAGAAGGAAATTCAGCAGAACATCCAGGCTGACACTCCAGTGCAGTACTGAGGGAGTGCCGCACTGTCGGAGGGGCAGTGCTGAGGGAGCGCTGCACTGTCGGAGGGGCAGTGCTGAGGGAGCTCTGCACTGTCGGAGGGGCAGTGCTGAGTGAGCGCCGCACTGTCGGAGGTAATGGCTTTCAGATGAGAGATTAAACCGAGGCTCCGTTTGCTTTCTCAGGTGGATGTAAAAGATCCCATTGCACTATTACGAAGACGAGCAGGGGAGTTATCCCCGGTGTCCTGGGGCCAATATTTATCCCTCAAGCAACTAAAAAACAGATTATCTGATCATCATCACATTGCTGTTGTTGGAGCTTGCTGTGCGCAAATTGGCTGTCGTGTTCCTACATTACAAATGTGACTACACTCCAAACAGTACTTCATTGGCTGGAAAGTGTTTTGGGACGGCATGAGGTCATGCAAGGCACTGCAGAGGGCATGTCTTTGTTTCTCTTTCCTTTCTTACCCATCCCTCCATTCCTGTCCCGCTCCCCACCCCCCCATCCCTGCCCCCTCACCACCCCGCCATAACTCCCCCTCCCCACCCCTCCATCCCTCACCCCTCCCTACCCCTCCATCCCTGCCCCCCTCCTCAACCTCCGTACCTCCGCTCAGCACCCCGCCATACCTCCCCCCTCCACACCCCTCCATCCTTCCCCCCTCCCCACCTCTCTATCACTCCCCCCTCCCCACCCCTCCATCCCGACACCACTCCCCAACCCCCGTACCTCCGCTCCCCACCCCCCCATACCTCCCCACTCCCCACCCCTCTATAGCTGCCCCCTCCCTTGCATACCCCTCTCTCTATCCCTCCCCCCTCCCACCCCTCCATCCCTGCCCCCCTCTCCATCCCCCGTACCTCCGCTCCCCACTCCCCATCCCTCCATACCAGCCACCTCCAACCACCCCTCCGTACCTATCGCCCCATGCTGGGTTCAGTGACCATGGGACCGAGCCCCGGGGTTGTATGGAGAGGACAATGGGCTAAGCGCCACAGGGCGAGAACAATTGTTCCCTGGGCCAGATTGTGACCACGCTGTCCACCACATTCTATCACACATTATGAATCTCCCCTAGTATTGCCCCTCTGACAGTGCGGCACACCCTCAGTACTGCCCCTCCGACAGTGCGGCGCTCCCTCAATACTGCTCCTCCAACAGTGCAGCACTCCCTCAGCATTGACCCTCCAACAGTGCGGCGCTCCCTCAGTACTGCCCCTCCGACAATGCGGCGCTCCCTCAGTACTGCCCCTCCGACAGTGCGGCGCTCCCTCAGTGCTGCCCCTCTGACAGTGCGGCGCTCCCTCAGTACTGCCCCTCCGACAGTGCGGCACTCCCTCAATACTGCCCCTCCGACAGTGCGGCACTCCCTCAATACTGCCCCTCCGACAGTGCGGCGCTCCCTCAGTATTACACTGCAGTGACAGCCTGGATTATAGGCTCAAGTTTGTGCTGCGGGAGTGGGCGGTGGATGGGTCCAGAAAGGATGGGTTTGCCGGCTGGGTAGAGGCGGTGGGCAGGGAGTTGGTTACGGAGGGGCGGGTGCCCACGGATCACAAACTGTTTTTTGCTTTTTCTCCATGGTCTGCAGCTGAACGCCGAGAGTGAAACGTACCCGACTCCGGAAACTGAGGAGAACCAGCTGGAAAATCGCTACTGACTCTCATAAGAACATAAGAAATAGGAACATGAGTCAGCCATTCGGCCCCTCGAACCTGCTCCGCCATTCAATAAGATCATGGCTGATCTGATCATGGACTCAGCTCCACTTCCCCGTCCGCTCCCCATAACCCTTTACTCCCACATTACTCAAAAATCTGTCGATCTCCACCTTAAATATATTCAATGACCCAGCCTCCACAGCTCTCTGAGGCAGCGAATTCCACAGATTTACAACCCTCAGAGAGAAGAAATTCCTCCTCATTTCAGTTTTAAATGGGCGGCCCCTTATTCTGAGACTATGTCCCCTAGTTTTAGTTTCCCCTATGAGTGGAAATATCCTCTCTGCATCTACCTCGTCGAGCCCCCTCATTATCTTCTGTTTCGATAAGGTCACCTCTCATTCTTCTGAATTCCAATGAGTAGAAGCCCAACCTACTCAACCTTTCCTCATAAGTCAACACCCTCATCTCCGGAATCAACCGAGTGAACCTTCTCTGAACTGCCTCCAATGCAAGTATATCCTTCCTGAAATACGGAGACCAAAACTGTACGCAGTACTCCAGGTGTGGCCTCACCAATACCCTGTACGGATGTAGCAGGACTTCTTTGCTTTTATACTCTATCCCCCTTTCAATAAAGGCCAACATTCCATTTGCCTTCCTGATCACTTGCTGTACCTGCATACTAACTTTTTGTGTTTCATGCACAAGGACCCCCAGGTCCCGCTGTACTGCAGCACTTTGCAATCTTTCTCCATTTAAAATATAATTTGCTTTTCTCTTATTTCTGCCAAAGTTGATAACCTAACATTTTCCCACATTTTACTCCATCTGCCAAATTTTTGCCCACTTACTTAACCTGTCTATATCCCTTTGCAGATTTTTTGTATCCTCCTCACAATTTGCTTTCCAACCCATCTTCGTATCATCAGCAAACTTGGTTACATTACTCTCAGTCCCTTCATCCAAGTCATTAATATCGATTGTAAATAGTTGAGGACACAGCATTGATCCCTGTGGCACCCCACTAGTCACTGTTGGCCAACCGGAAAATGACCCATTTATCCCGACGCTGTTTTCTGTTCGTTAGCCAATCCTCTATCCATGCTAATATATTACCCCCAACCCCGTGAACTTTTATCTTGTGCAGTAACCTTTTATGTGGCACCTTATCGAATGCCTTCTGGAAATCTAAATACACCACATTTGCTGGTTCCCCTGTATCCACCCTGCTCATTACATCTTCAAAGAACTCCAGCAAATTTTTCAAACATGATTTCCCTTTCATAAAACCATGCTGACTCTGATTGAATTATGCTTTTCCAAATGTCCCGCTACTGCTTCCTTAATAATGGACTCCAGCATTTTCCCAACTACAGATGTTAGGCTAACTGGTCTATAGTTTCCTGCTTTTTGTCTGCCTCCTTTTTTAAATAGGGGCGTTATATTTGCGGTTTTCCAATCTGCTGGGACCTCCCCAGAATCCAGGGAATTTTGATAAATTACAACCAATGCATCCACTATCTCTGCAGCCACTTCTCTTAAGACCCTAGGATGTAAGGCATCAGGTCCAGGGGACTTGTCCGCCTTTAGTCCCATTATTTTCCCGAGTACTACTTCATTAGTGATAGTGATTGTATTAAATTCCTCCCTCCCTATAGCCCCTTGATTATCCACTATTGGGATGTTTTTAGCGGAGGGGTGTCAGGAGGCGGAGCGCCAGGCGAGCGGCCTACAAGAAGCCCACCAGCAGTGTTGGAGAGGCGAGCGGGGAGTCGGGAGGCCCAGCAGGGAGTCGGGAGGTCGGAGGTCAGCTGGTGCAGCTGCAGCGGGGAGGCAAAAAAAGAAGTAGAAAGAAATCGAAAGGTGACGTCACAGCCAAGGGGGTAAATGATTGGCTGGTGATTGGTAAGTAGTTTTTCTTTTTCTTTTCTATATCAATAAGTAACCTTTAGCATTGTTGTTGCCAATTTAAGTGTATCTAAGCTTTAAGTCATGGCAGGACAGCTCGGACACGTGCTATGCTCCTCCTGTACCATGTGGGAAGTCAGGGACGCTTCCGGTGTCCCTGACGACTACGTGTGTGGGAAGTGTATCCGCCTCCAGCTCCTGACGGACCGCGTTGTGGAACTGGAGCTGCGGGTGGATTCACTCTGGAGCATCCACGATGCTGAGAATGACGTGAATAGCACATTTAGCGAGTTGGTCTTACCGCAGGTAAAGGGTACACAGCCAGATAGGGAATGGGTGACCAACAGGAAGAGTAGTGCAAGGAAGGTAGTGCAGGAGTCCCCTGCGGTCATCCCCCTGCAAAACAGATACACCGCTTTGGGTACTGTTGAGGGGATGACTCATCAGGGGAGGGGAGCAGCAACCAAGTTCATGGCACCGTGGGTGGCTCTGCTGCACAGCAGGGCAGGAAAAAGAGTGGGAGAGCGATAGAAATAGGGGATTCAATTGTAAGGGGAATAGGTAGACGTTTCTGCGGCCGCAACCGAGACTCCAGGATGGCATGTTGCCTCTCTGGTGCAAGGGTCAAGGATATCTCGGAGCAGGTGAAGGGCATTCTGAAAAGGGAAGGTGAACAGCCAGTTGTCGTGGTGCATATAGGTACCAATGATATAGTTAAAAAATGGGATGAGGTCCTACGAGACGAATTTAGCGAGCTCGGAGCTAAATTAAAAAGCAGGACCTCAAAAGTAGTAATCTCAGGATTGCTACCGGTGCCATGTGCTAGTCAGAGTAGGAATCGCAGGATAGCTCAGATGAATACGTGGCTTGAGGAGTGGTGCAGAAGGGAGGGATTCAAATTCCTGGGACATTGGAACCGGTTCTGGGGGAGGTGGGACCAGTACAAACCGGACGGTCTGCACCTGGGCAGAACCGGAACCAATAACCTAGGGGGAGTGTTTGCTTGTGCTGTTGGGGAGGGGTTAAACTAATATGGCAGGGGGATGGGAACCTATGCAGGGAGACAGAGGGAAGTAGAATGGGGGCAGAATCAAAAGATAGAAAGAAGAAAAGTAAAAGTCGAGGGCAGAGAAACCCAAGGCAAAAAGCAAAAAGGGCCACATTACAGCAAAATTCTAAAAGGGCAAAGTGTGTTAGAAAGACAAGCCTGAAGGCTCTGTGCCTCAATGCGAGGAGTATTCGGAATAAGGTGGACGAATTAACTGCGCAGATAGCAGTTAACGGGTATGATGAAATTGGCATCACGGAGACATGGCTCCAGGGTGACCAAGACTGGGAACTCAACATCCAGGGTATTCAACATTCTGGAAGGATAGACAGAAAGGAAAAGGAGGCGGGGTGGCATTGCTGGTTAAAGAGGAAATTAATGCAATAGTAAGAAAGGACATTAGCTTGGATGAAGTGGAATCGGTATGGGTGGAGCTACGGAATACCAAGGGGCAGAAAACGCCAGTGGCAGTTGTGTACAGACCACCAAACAGTAGTAGTAAGGTTGGGGACAGCATCAAACAAGAAATTAGGGATGCATGCAATAAAGGTACAGCAGTTATCATGGGTGACTTTAATCTACATATTGATTGGGCTAACCAAACTGGTATAGCAATGCGGTGGAGAAGGATTTCCTGGAGTGTATTAGGGATGATTTTCTAGACCAATATGTCGAGGAACCAACTAGCGTGCTGGCCATCCTAGACTGGGTGATGTGCAATGAGAAAGAACTAATTACCAATCTTGTTGTGCGAGGCGTCTTGGGGAAGAGTGACCATAACATGGTAGAATTCTTAATTAAGATAGAGAGTGACACAGTTAATTCAGAAACAAGGGTCCTGAACTTAAGAAAAGGTAACTTCGATGGTTTGAGGTGTGAATTGGCTAGAATAGACTGACAAATGATACTTAAAGGGTTGACAGTGGACAGGCAATGGCAAACATTTAAAGATCACATGGGTGAACTTCAGCAATTGTACATCCCTGTCTGGAGTAAAAATAAAACGGGGAAGGTGACTCAACCGTGGCGAACAAGGAAAATTAAGGATAATGTTAAATCCAAGGAAGACGCATATAAATTGGCCAGAAAAAGCAACAAACCTGAGGACTGGGAGAAATTTAGAATTCAGCAGAGGAGGACAAAGGGTTTAATTAGGAGGGGGAATATAGAGAACAAGAAGAAGCTTTTCGTGAACATAAAAACTAACTGCAAAAGCATTTATAGATATGTGAAGAGAAAAAGATTAGTGAAGACAAACGTAGGTCCCTTGCAGTCAGATTCAGGTAAATTTATAATGGGGAACAAAGAAATGGCAGACTAATTGAACAAATACTTTGGTTCTGTCTTCACGAACGAAGACACAAATAAACTTCCGGAGGTATTAGGGAACCGAGGCCTAGTGAGAAGGAGGAACTGAAGGATATCCTTATTAGGTGGGGAATTTTGTTTGATAAATTGATGGGATTGAAGGCCGATAAATCCCTGGGGCCTGATAGTCTGCATCCCAGAGTACTTAAGGAAGTGGCCCTAGAAATAGTGGATGCATTAGTGATCATTTTCCAACAGTCTATTGACTCTGGATCAGTTCTTATGGACGGGAGGGTAACTAATGTAACACCACTTTTTAAAAAGGGAGAGAGAGAGAAAGCGGGTAATTATAGACTGGTTAGCCTGACATCAGTAGTGGGGAAAATGTTGGAATCAATCATTAAGGATGAAATTGCAGTGCATTTGGAAAGCAGTGACTGGATCGGTCCAAGTCAGCATGGATATATGAAAGGGAAATCATGCTTCACAAATGTTCTGGAATTTTTTGAGGATGTAACTAGTAGAGTGGACATGGGAGAACCAATGGATGTGGTGTATTTGGACTTTCAAAAGGCTTTTTGACAAGGTCCCACACAAAAGATTGGTGTGCAAAATCAAAGCACATGGTATTGGGGGTAATATACTGACGTGGATAGAGAACTGGTTGGCAGACAGGAAGCAGAGGGTCCTTTACAGAATGGCAGGCAGTGACTAGTGGAGTGCCGCAGGGCTCAGTGCTGGGACCCCAGCTCTTTACAATGTACATCAATGATTTGGATGAAGCAATTGAGTGTAATATCTCCAAGTTTACAGATGACACTAAATTGGGTAGTGCTGTGAGCTGTGAGGGGGATGCTAGGAGGCTGCAGGGTGACTTGGACAGGTTAGCTGAGTGGGCAAATGCATGGCAGATGCAGTATAATGTGGATAAATGTGAGGTTATTCACTTTGGGGGCAAAAACGCGATGACAGAATATTATCTGAATGGCTGAAGATTAGGAAAAGGAGAGGTGCAACGAGACCTGGGTGTCATGGTACATCAGTCATTGAAAGTTGGCATACAGGTACAGTAGGCGGTGAAGAAGGCAAATGATGTGTTGGCCTTCATAGCGAGGGGATTTGAGTATAGGAGCAGGGAGGTCTTACTGCAGTTGTACAGGGCCTTGGTGAGGCCTCACCTGGAATATTGTGTTCAGTTTTGGTCTCCTAATCTGAGGAAGGACGTTCTTGCTATTGAGGGAGTACAGCAAAGGTTAACCAGATTGATTCCCGGGATGGCAGGACTGACATATGAGGAGAGACTGGAGCAACTGAGCATTTATACATTGGGGTTTAGAAGGATGAGAGGGGATCTCACAGAAACAAGATTCTGACAGAACGGGACAGGTTAGATGCGGGAAGAATGTTCCTGATGTTGGGGAAGTCCAGAACCAGGGGACACAGTCTTAGGATAAGGGGTAGGCCGTTTAGGACTAAGATGAGGAGAAACTTCTTCACTCAGAGAGTTGTTAACCTGTGGAATTCCCTACCGCAGAGAGTTGTTGAAGCCAGTTCATTGGATATATTCAAGAGGGAGTTAGATATGGCCCTTACAGCTAAAGGGATTGAGGAGTATGGAGAGAAAGCAGGAAAGGGGTACTGAGGGAATGATCAGCCATGATCTTATTGAATGGTGGTGCAGGCTCGAAGGGTCGAATGACCTACTCCTGCATCTATTTACTATGTTTCTATGTTTCTGCCGTGAAGACCGACTCAAAATATTTGTTCAAGGTCTCTGCCATTTCCCTGATCCCCATTATTAATTCCCCGGTCTCATCCTCCAGGTGACCAACATTTACTTTAGCCACTCTTTTCCTATTTATGTACCTGTAGAAACATAGAAACATAGAAACATAGAAAATAGGTGCAGGAGTAGGCCATTCGGCCCTTCGAGCCTGCACCGTCATTCAATAAGATCATGGCTGATCATTCCTTCAGTACCCCTTTCCTGCTTTCTCTCCATACCCCTTGATCCCCTTAGCTGTAAGGGCCATATCTAACTCTCTCTTGAATATATCCAATGAACTGGCATCAACAACTCTCTGCGGCAGGGAATTCCATATGTTAACAACTCTCTGAGTGAAGAAGTTTCTCCTCATCTCAGTCCTAAATGGCCTACCCCTTATCCTCGACTATATCCCCTGGTTCTGGACTTCCCCAACATCGGGAACATTCTTCCCGCATCTAACTTGTCCAGTCCCGTCAGAATCTTATACGTTTCTATGAGATCCCCTCTCATACTTTTAAACTCCAGTGAATAAAGGTCCAGTTGATCCAGTCTCTCCTCATATGTCAGTCCTGCCATCCCTGGAATCAGTCTGGTGAACCTTCGCTGTACTTCCTCAAGAGCAAAAACGTCCTTCCTCAGATTAGCAGACCAAAACTGAACACAATATTCCAGGTGAGGCCTCACTAAGACCTTGTACAACTGCAGTAAGACCTCCCTGTTCCTATACTCAAATCCCCTAGCTATGAAGGCCAACATACCATTTGCCTTCTTCACCACCTGCTGTACCTGCATGCCAACTTTCAATGACTGATGAACCATGACACCTAGGTCTCGTTGCACCTCCCCTTTTCCGAATCTGTCTCCATCCAGATAATATTCTGCCTTCGTGTTTTTGCCCCCAAAATGGATAACCTCACATTTATCCACATTATACTGCAGCTGCCTTGCATTTGCCCACTCGCCTAACCTGTTCAAGTCATCCTGCAGCCTCTTAGCGTCCCCCTCACAGCTCACACCGCCACCCAGCTGAGTGTCATCTGCAAACTTGGAGATGTTACACTCAATTCCTTCATCCAAATCATTAATGTATATTGTAAAGAGCTGGGGTCCCAGCACTGAGCCCTGCGGCACTCCACTAGTCACTGCCTGCCATTCTATTTATCCCAACTCTTTGCTTCCTGTCTGCCAACCCGTTCTCTATCCACATCAGTACATCACCCCCAATACCATGCACACCAATGTCTTGTGCGGGACCTTGTCAAAAACCTTTTGAAAGTCCAAATACACCACATCCACTGATTCTCCCTTGTCCATTCTGCTCGTTACATCCTCAAAAAATTCCAGAAGATTCGTCAAGCAAGATTTCCCTTTCATAAATCCATGCTGACTTGGTCTAATCCTGTCACTGCTTTCCAAATGCGCTGCTATTTCATCTTTAATAATTAATTCCAACATTTTTCCCACTACTGATGTCAGGCTAACTGGTCTATAATTACCCATTTTCTCTCCCCCTCCTTTTTTAAAAAGTGCTGTTACATTAGCTACCCTCCAATCCATACGAACTGATCCAGAGTCAATAGACTGTCGAAACTCTTACTCTCTGTTTTTATATTTCGTGCTAGTTTACTTTCATAATCTAGCTTCCCTCTCTTTATCATTTTTTTGATCGATCTTTGCTGGCTTTTAAAAGTTTCCTAATCCTCTGGCCTCCCATTTTGTATGCCCTTGTTTTCAATTTGATACCCTCCCTTATTTCCTTAGTTAGCCACGGATGGTTATCCCTTCTCTTAACGTCTTTCCTTCTCATTGGGATATATTTTTGTTGCATGTTATGAAATATCTCCTTAAATGTCTGCCACTGCTTATCAACCGTCCCATACTTTAATCTATTTTCCCAGTCCACTTTAGCCAACTCTGCCCTCGTACCTTTGAAGTCTCCTTTATTTAAGCTGAGGACTCTGGTTTGAGAACCAACTTTCTCACCTTTCTCACCCTCCCAGACAGTGTCTGCACTCGCTCGGTCTCCCCGTTCTTTCCCAGACACATCATCATCATCATCATAGGCAGTCCCTCGGAATCGAGGAAGACTTTCTTCTACTCTAAAAGCGAGTTCTCAGGTGACTGAACAGTCCAATATGGGAATTACAGTCTCTGTCACAGGTGGGACAGACAGTGGTTGAGGGAAGGGGAGGGTGGGACTGGCTTGCCGCACGTTCCTTCCGCTGCCTGCGCTTGATTTCTGCATGCTCTCGGCGATGAAACTCGAGGTGCTCAACGCCCTCCTGGATGCACTTGCTCCACTTAGGGCAGTGTTTGGCCAGGGACTCCCAGGTGCCGGTGGGGATGTTGCACTTTATCAGGGAGGCTTTGAGGGTATCCTTGAAACGTTTCCTCTGCCCACCTGGGGCTTGCTTGCCGTGTGGAAGTTCCGAGTAGAGCGCTTGTTTTGGGAGTCTCGTGTCGGGCATGCGGACAATGTGGCCCGCCCAGCGGAGTTGGTCGAGTGTGGTCAGTGCTTCGAGGCTGGGGATGTTGGCCTGATCGAGGATGCTAACGTTGGTGCGTCTGTCCTCCCAATGGATTTGTAGGATCTTGTGGAGGCAGCGCTGGTGGTATTTCTCCTGCACTTTGAGATGTCTACTGTACATGGTCCTCCTCCGTTTCGGCGGCCGCCAAAATTTTGTCGCCATCCTCCGCCTGCTCCACGATGACATGCAAGCCGTGATCCTGACCAACGAATCCACCACAGACCCAATCCATGGACCGGGGTCAAGCAAAGCTGTGTCTTTGCACCCACGCTCTGTCCCAGACACAGTGTCTGTTCTCTGCCCATCTCCCCGCTCTGTCCCAGACACAGTGTCTGCACTGACACTGTCTCCCCGCTCTGTCCCAGACACAGTGTCTGCCCTCGGCCCGTCTCCCCACTCTGTCCCAGACACAGTGTCTACACTGACACTGTCTCCCCGCTCTGTCCCAGACACAGTGTCTGCCCTCGACCTGTCTCCCCGCTCTGTCCCAGACACAGTGTCTGCACTGACACTGTCTCCCCGCTCTGTCCCAGAAACAGTGTCTGCCCTCGACCTGTCTCCCCGCTCTGTCCCAGACACACTGTCTGCACTGACCCTGTCTCCCTGCTCTGTCCCAGACACAGTGTCTGCACTGACCCTGTCTCCCCGCTCTGTCCCAGACACAGTGTCTGCCCTCGACCTGTCTCCCCGCTCTGTCCCAGACACACTGTCTGCACTGACCCTGTCTCCCCGCTCTGTCCCAGACACAGTGTCTGCCCTCGACCTGTCTCCCCGCTCTGTCCCAGACACAGTGTCTGCACTGACACTGTCTCCCCGCTCTGTCCCAGACACACTGTCTGCACTGACCCTGTCTCCCTGCTCTGTCCCAGACACAGTGTCTGCTCTCACACCCGGTCTCTCCCAATGAGTTATGTTGGGATTTCAACACATGTCCACGGAAAATGCCGAAGTTGATGAGGATTCACACTGGCTCTTGGCTTTGATTTGCTCAGCTGCCAATTTTGATTCTTTTATTGAGATGTTTATCTGTTCCTGGGATGTGGGCGTCACTGACCAGGCCGGCATTTATTGCCCATCCCTAATTGCCCCTTGAGAAGGTGGTGGTGAGCCGCCTTTTTGAACCGCTGCAGTCCGTGTGGTGAAGGTGCTCCCACAGTGCTGTTGGGGAGGGAGTTCCAGGATTTTGACCCAGCGACGATGAAGGAATGGCCGATATATTTCCCATCGCCAGCTGCCTCGAGGAAACATAGAAACATAGAAAATAGGTGCAGGAGTAGGCCATTCGGCCCTTCGAGCCTGCACCACCATTCAATATGATCATGGCTGATCATTCACCTCAGTACCCCATTCCTGCTTTCTCTCCATACCCCCTGATCCCTTTAGCCGTAAGGGCCACATCTAACTCCCTTTTGAATATATCTAATGAACTGGCCTCAACAACTTTCTGTGGTAGAGAATTCCACAGGTTCACAATTTTCTGAGTGAAGAAGTTTCTCCTCATCTCGGTCCTAAATGGCTTACCCCTTATCCTTAGACTGTGACCCCTGGTTCTGGACTTCACCAACATCGAAAACATTCTTCCTGCATCTAACCTGTCCAGTCCCGTCAGAATTTTATATGTTTCTATGAGATCCCCTCTCATCCTTCTAAACTCCAGTGAATACAGGCCCAGTTGATCCAGTCTTTCTTCATATGTCAGTCCTGTCATCCCGGGAATCAGTCTGGTGAACCTTCGCTGCACTCCCTCAATAGCAAGAATGTCCTTCCTCAGATTAGGAGACCAAAACTGTACGCAATATTCCAGGTGTGGCCTCACTAAGGCCCTGTACAACTGCAGTAAGACCTCCCTGCTCCTATACTCAAATCTTCTCGCTGTGAAGGCCAACATACCATTTGCCTTCTTCACCGCCTGCTGTACCTGCATGCCAACCTTCAATGACTAATGTACCATGACACCCAGGTCTCGTTGCACTTCCCCTTTTACTAATCTGTCACCATTCAGATAATATTCTGCCTTCCTGTTTTTGCCACCAAAGTGGATAACCTCATATTTATCCACATTATACTGCATCTGCCATGTATTTGCCCACTCACCTAACCTGTCCAAGACACCTTGCAGCCTCATAGCATCCTCCTCACAGCTCACACTGCCACCAGCTTAGTGTCATCTGCAAACTTGGAGATATTATATTCAATTCCTTTATCTAAATCATTGGTGGGGGGGGTGAGCCGCCTTCGTGAACCGCTGGATGCAGGTTTAATACAAACTGAGTAACCACTGCACGAGGCAGTTAACAGGCACCTGCCGTGGTGTGGGACTGGAGTCACCTATAGGCCCACACCGGGTGAGAACGGCAGGTTTCCTTCCCGACAGAAACATCCCGAGCCGGTTGACTTTTTACGACCATTGACAGCTTCATGGTCACTTTTGCTGGGACCGGCTTTTGATTTCCAGGCTGTTTTCAGAGTTGCAACCTGCCCAGGGTGGGATTCGAGCCTGCATCCTTTGGATCATTTGTTCAGTCACAGAACCGAGGCAGCAGTCACCTCCGAGGTCCGCAGGAACCAGCCGCCTCTCTCACCATGTGACCTTTGACAGAGGGTTGACAGGACATCAGATCTCAGAGTGCAATAGAGCCAGGCTAGCACAGTCTCAGCTCACAAACAATCAGAGAATCATAGAAGGGACCGAGTGTAACGTAGCCAAGTTTGCTGATGGCACAAAGATGGGAGGAAAAGCAATGTGTGAGGAGAGCACAAAAAATCTGCAAAAGAACTAAGTGAGTGGGCAAAAATTTGGCAGATGGAGTATAATGTCGGAAAGTGTGAGGTCATGTACTTTGGCAGAAAAAAAAATCAAAGAGCAAGTTAATATTTAAATGGAGAAAGATTGCAAAGTGCCGCAGTACAGCGGGACCTGGGGGTACTTGTGCATGAAACACAAAAGGATAGTATGCAGGTACAGCAAGTGATCAGGAAGGCCAATGGTATCTTGGCCTTTATTGCAAAGGGGATGGAGTATAAAAGCAGGGAAGTCTTGCTACAGTTATACAGGGTATTGGTGAGGCCACACCTGGAATACTGCGTACAGTTTTGGTTTCCATATTTACGAAAGGATATACTTGCTTTGGAGACAGTTCAGAGAAGGTTCACTCGGTTGATTCCGGGGATGAGGGGGTTGACTTATGAGGGAAGGTTGAGTAGGTTGGGCCTCTACTCATTGGAATTCAGAAGAATGAGAGGTGATCTTATCGAAACGTATAAGATTATGAGGGGGCTTGACAAGGTGGATGCACAGAGGATGTTTCCACTGATGGGGGAGACAAGAACTAGAGGGCATGATCTTAGAATAAGAACCGAGGCAGCAGTCACCTCCGAGGTCCGCAGGAACCAGCCTCCTCTCTCACCATGTGACCTTTGACAGAGGGTTGACAGGACATCAGATCTCAGAGTGCAATAGAGCCAGGCTAGCACAGTCTCAGCTCATAGACAATCAGAGAATCATAGAAGGGACCGAGTGTAACGTAGCCAAGTTTGCTGATGGCACAAAGATGGGAGGAAAAGCAATGTGTGAGGAGAACACAAAAAATCTGCAAAAGGACTAAGTGAGTGGGCAAAAATTTGGCAGATAGAGTATAATGTCGGAAAGTGTGAGGTCATGTACTTTGGCAGAAAAAAAAATCAAAGAGCAAGTTAATATTTAAATGGAGAAAGATTGCAAAGTGCCGCAGTCGGACCTGGCCTCCTCCTGTTCCTGTGTAAGAGGCTCGAGGGGCTGAATAGCCTGCTCCTGTTCCTGTGTAACAGGCTCAAGGGGCTGAATGGCCTCCTCCTGTTCCTGTGTAACAGGCTCGAGGGGCTGAATGGCCTCCTCCTGTTCCTGTGTAACAGGCTCGAGGGGCTGAATGGGCCTCCTGTTCCTGTGTAACAGGCTCGAGGGGCTGAATGGGCCTCCTCCTGTTCCTGTGTAAGAGGCTCGAGGGGCTGAATGGCCTCCTCCTGTTCCTGTGTAACAGGCTCGAGGGGCTGAATGGGTCTCCTGTTCCTGTGTAACAGGCTCGAGGGGCTGAATAGCCTCCTCCTGTTCCTGTGTAACAGGCTCGAGGGACTGAATGGCCTCCTCCTGTTCCTGTGTAACAGGATCGAGAGGCTGAATGGGCCTCCTGTTCCTGTGTAACAGGCTCGAGGGGCTGAATGGCCTCCTCCTGTTCCTGTGTAACAGGCTCGAGGGGCTGAATGGCCTCCTCCTGTTCCTGTGTAACAGGCTCGAGGGGCTGAATGGCCTCCTCCTGTTCCTGTGTAACAGGCTCAAGTGGCTGAATGGGCCTCCTCCTGTTCCTGTGTAACAGGCTCGAGGGGCTGAATGGCCTCCTCCTGTTCCTGTGTAACAGGCTCGAGGGGCTAAAAGGCAGAAGCACAATATAGAAATAAGAAAAGTAAAAGTGGAGGGCAGAGAACCCCGACAAAAATCTAAAAGGACAACATTACAGCAAAATTCTCAAGGGGCAAAGTGTGTTAAAAATACAAGCCTGAAGGCTCTGTGCCTCAATGTGAGGAATATTTGTAATAAGGTGGATTAATAAACTGCGCAAGCAGCTATTAATCAATACGATATAATTGGCATTACGGAGACATGGCTCCAGATGACCAAGGCTGGGAACTCAACATCCAGGGGTATTCAACATTCAGGAAGGATAGACAGAAAGGAAAAGGAGGTGGGGTAGCGTTGCTGGTTAAAGAGGAAATTAACGTAATAGTAAGGAAGGACATTAGCTTGGATGATGTGGAATCGGTATGGGTGGAGCTGCGGAATACCAAAGGGCAGAAAACTCTAGTGGGAGTTGTGTGCAGACCACCAAACAGTCATAGTGAGGTTGGGGACAGCATCAAACAGGAATTTAGGGATGCGTGCAATAAAGGTACAGCAGTTATCATGGGCGACTTTAATCTACACATTGATTGGGTTAACCAAACTGGTAGCAATACGGTGGAGGAGGATTTCCTGGAGTGTATTAGGGATGATTTTCCAGATCAATATGTTGAGGAACCAACTAGAGGGCTGGCCATTCTAGACTGTGTGATGTGTAATGAGAAGGGACTAATTAGCAATCTTGTTGTGCGAGGCCCCTTGGGGAAGAGTGACCATAACATGGTAGAATTCTTTATTCTGATGGAGAGTGACACAGTTAATTCAGAGACTAGGGTCTTGAACTGAGGGAAAGGTAACTTTGATGGTATGAGGCGTGAATTGGCTAGAATAGACTGGCAAATGATACTTAAATGGTTGACGGTGGATAGGCAATGGCAAACATTTAAAGATCACATGGATGAACTTCAACAATTGTACATCCTGATCTGGAGTAAAAATAAAATGAGGAAGGTGGCTCAACCGTGGCTAACAAGGGAGAACAAGGGAAATTAAGGATAGTGTTAAGTCCAAGGAAGAGGCATATAAATTGGCCAGAAAAAGCAGCAAACCTGAGGACTGGGAGAAATTTAGAAGGAGGACTAAGGGTTTAATTAGGAGGGGAAAAAAAGAATATGAGAGGAAGCTTGCTGGGAACATAAAAACTGACTGCAAAAGTTCTATAGATATATGAAGAGAATAAGATTAGTGAAGACAAATCAGGCAGAATCAGGTGAATTTATAATGGGGAACAAAGAAATGGCAGACCAATTGAACAAATATTTTGGTTCTGTCTTCACGAAGGAAGACACAAATAAACTTCCGGAAATACTAGCGAGAAGGAAGAATTGAAGGAAATCCTTATTAGTCATGAAATTGTGTTAGGGAAATTGATGGGATTGAAGGCCGATAAATCCCCAGGGCATGATAGTCTGCATCCCAGAGTACTTAAGGAAGTGGCCATAGAAATAGTGGATGCATTGGTAATCATTTTCCAACAATCTATCGACTCTGCAAACTTGGAGTTCCGATGGACTGGAGGGTTGCTAATGTAACACCACTTTTTAAGAAAGAAGGGAGAGAGAAAACAGGTAATTATAGACCGGTTAGCCTGACATCAGTGGTGGGGAAAATGTTGGAATCAATCATTAAAGATGAAATAGAAGAGCACTTGGAAAGTAGTGACAGGATCGGTCCAAGTCAGCATGGATTTATGAAAGGGAAATCATGCTTGACAAACCTTCTAGAATTTTTTGATGATGTAACTCGTAGAGTGGACAGAGGAGAACCAGTGGATGTGGTGTATGTGGACTTTCAAAAGGGTTTTGACAAGGTCCCACACAAGAGATTGGTGTGCAAAATTAAAGCTCATGGTATTGGGGGTAATGCATTGACGTGGATAGAGAACTGGTTGGCAGATGGGAAGCAGAGAGTCGGGATAAACGGGTCCTTTTCAGAATGGCAGGCAGTGACTAGTGGGGTGCCACAGGGCTCAGTGCTGGGACCTCAGCTAATTACAATATACATCCATGATTTAGATGAAGGAATTGAGAGTAATATCTCCAAGTTTGCAGATGACACTAAGCTGGGTGGCGGTGTGAGCTGTGAGGAGGATGCTAAGAAGCTGCAGGGTGACTTGGACAGGTTAGGTGAGTGGGCAAGTGTATGGCAGATGCAGTATAATGTGGATAAATGTGAGGTTATCCACTTTGGGGGCAAAACACGAAGGCAGAATATTATCTGAATGGCGGCAGATTAGGAAAAGTGGAGGTGAAACGAGACCTGGGTGTCATGGTACATCAGTCATTGAAAGTTGGCATGCAGGTGCAGCAGGCAGTGAAGAAGGCAAATGGTATGTTGGCCTTCATAGCGAGAGGATTTGAGTATAGGAGCAGGAAGGTCGTACTGCAGTTGTACAGGGCCTTAGTGAGGCCTCACCTGGAATATTGTGTTCAGTTTTGGTCTCCTAATCTGAGGAAGGACGGTCTTGCTATTGAAGGAGTGCAGGGAAGGTTCATCAGACTGATTCCGGGATGGCAGGACTGACATATGAGGAGAGACTGGATCAACTGGACCTGTATTCACTGGAGTTTAGAAGGATGAGAGGGGATCTAATAGAAACATATAAGATTCTGACGGGACTCGACAGATTAGATGCAGGAAGAATGTTCCCGATGTTGGGGAAGTCCAAAACCGGGGACACAGTCTAAGGATAAGGGGTAAGCCATTTAGGACCGAGTTGAGGAGAAACTTCTTCACTCAGAGAGTTGTTAACCTGTGGAATTCCCTGCCACAGAGAGTCGTTGACGTCAGTTCGTTGAATATATTCAAGAGGGAGTTAGATCTGGTCCTTACGACTAAAGGGATCAAGGGGTATGGAGAGAAAGCAGGAAAGGGGTACTGAGGGAATGATCAGCCATGATCTTATTGAATGGTGGTGCAGGCTCAAAGGGCCAAATGGCCTACTGCTGCAACTATTTTCAATGATTCTATGTAACAGGCTCGAGGGGCTGAATGGCCTCCTGCTGTTCCTATGTAACAGGCTCGAGGGCTTGAATGGCCTCCTCCTGCACCAGTGTAACAGGCTCGAGGGGCTGATTGGGCCTCCTCCTGATCCTGTGTAACAGGCTCGAGGTGCTGAATGGCCTCCTCCTGTTACAGTGTAGCAGGCTTGAGGGGCTGAATGGCCTCCTCTTGTTCCTGTGTAACAGGTTCGAGGGGTTGAATGGGCCTCCTCCTGTTCCTGAGTAACAGGCTCGAGGGGCTGAATGGGCTCCTCCTGTTCCTGAGTAACAGGCTCGAGGGGCTGAATGGCCTCCTCCTGTTCCTGTGATCATGTGAGGGACCTCGGGCTGACCTTTCCCCTCCATTGGTCCTGAGGTCAATTCAGGTGATAAAAACCAGCCGCCAGCGCTCGGAAGACGAAACATTGCGGTCAGCGTGTGTCAGTCCGAGGCCGCCCTCATGCCCAGTTACCCACTGAATCTCACTGAGGGCTCGAGTCGGAGAGTCCGGGAGAAGAGTCTCTCAGGGTGTGGGTCTGATCAAGAATGTGGGGCCATCGTGAACTCCAATGCATTCTCCCCCGGGTAGTGACAACGTGCGGAGAATATCAAACCCACTCAGCGTAAAGAAGGAAGGAGAATTTGCTGGTGTATTTGTCTTTAATCGTGAAGCACAGCTTTTAATGACAATGGTCACGGATCGCGATGAGGTGCAGAGTCAGAGCAAATCAGGGGATGGATGTTTCTACCAACGAAGAGTCTGCCCAGGAACAGACAGATGTTCAGCACCACCGGAGATTAAAGTCCCCTCCTACACGAGCGAGCTTCTTCCCTTTGGGGCACAGGAGACTTCAGGGTGAATGATATGGGGAGAGGGTGGGTAGGTGAGGTTGGGGATATGGGAAGAAAGTGGGTAGGTGGGGTTTGGGGATATGGGGAGAGGGTGGGTAGGTGAGGTTGGGGATATGGGAAGAAGGTGGGTAGGTGGGGTTTGGGGATATGGAGAGAAGGTGGGTAGGTGAGGTTGGGGATATGGGGAGAAGGTGGGTAAGTGGGGTTGGGGGATATGTGAAGAGGGTGGGGTTGGGGGACATGGGGAGAAGGTGGGTAGGTGGGGTTGGGGATATGGGGAGAGGGTGGGTGGGTTGGGGATATGGGGAGAGGGTGGGTAGGTGAGGATGGGGGATATGGGGAGAAGGGGGTGGGGTTAGGAATACGGGGAGAGGGTGGGTGGGTGGGATTGGGGGATATGGGAGGAGGTGGGGGTATGTCTCTGAAGGAGAACGGTTGTTGGATGGGATGTCCGTTTCCACTCTGTGTTCTGCTGTACCTCTCCACAGGGACTTGTCCTTCTGGTCTCTGCTAAACATTGGGCTGTGACAGGCGGCCTCCATTTGCTTTATCCCAGCCCGTGTGAATTCGCTGTGTGTCTCCTTTGCTGAATCTCGCAGCAAAGTGATGAATGAGCAGTTTGGCCCTCTGCCGCCCCGCTCAGGGTTTGCACATCACGGCCTTGTTGATTCCCTTCAGCTCAGGGTTATACTTGGCTCTGGAAAAGCACTCCACCAGATGTTTATCGCAGTGGCAAATCGAACGGCCACAGGAATCCTCGGGATCGGCTGATGAGAGAAGTGAGGTAAGGTGTTAGTGGTGCTGACCAACATCTGGGAAAGCTGCCTCCATGGCCTTCATTACCCCCTCAACGTGACGATTCCACTGTAGCATACTTGTCCTCCCACCCTCCGTACACTTCAGCCCGTCCAAAACTCTGTCGCCCTCATCCTAACACCCCCAGCTGAAGGATTTTGTCCAACGCTGGGTACCGCACCTAAGGAAGGATGTCAAGGCTTTGGCGAGGATGCGGAGGACATTTACTGGAATGGTCCGAGGGGTGAGGGACTTCAGTGACGTTAAGAGTCTAGGGAAGCTGGGTTTGTTCTCCTTGGAGCAGAGAAGGTTAAGGGGAGACTTAGAAACATAGAAAAGGGGTGCAGGAGTAGGCCATTCGGCCCTTCTAGCCTGCACCGCCATTCAATGAGTTCATGGCTGAACATGCAGCTTCAGTACCCCATTCCTGCTTTCTCGCCATACCCCTTGATCCCCCTAGTAGTAAGGACTTCATCTAACTCCTTTTTGAATATATTTAGTGAATTGGCCTCAACAACTTTCTGTGGTAGAGAATTCCACAGGTTCACCACTCTCTGGGTGAAGAAGTTCCTCCTCACCTCGGTCCTAAATGGCTTACCCCTTATCCTCAGACTGTGACCCCTGGTTCTGGACTTCCCCAACATTGGGAACATTCTTCCTGCATCTAACCTGTCTAAACCCGTCAGAATTTTAAACATTTCTATGAGATCCGCTCTCATTCTTCTGAACTCCAGTGAATACAAGCCCAGTTGATCCAGTCTTTCTTGATATGTCAGTCCTGCCATCCTGGGAATCAGTCTGGTGAACCTTCGCTGCACTCCCTCAATAGCAAGAATGTCCTTCCTCAAGTTAGGAGACCAAAACTGTACACAATACTCCAGGTGTGGCCTCACCAAGGCCCTGTACAACTGTAGTAACACCTCCCTGCTCCTGTACTCAAATCCCCTCGCTATGAAGGCCAACATGCCATTTGTTTTCTTAACCGCCTGCTGTACCTGCATGCCAACCTTCAATGACTGATGTACCATGACACCTAGGTCTCGTTGCACCTCCCCTTTTCATAATCTGTCACCATTCAGATAATAGTCTGTCTCTCTGTTTTTACCACCAAAGTGGATAACCTCACATTTATCCACATTATACTTCATCTGCCATGCATTTGCCCACTCACCTAACCTATCCAAGTCACTCTGCAGCCTCATAGCATCCTCCTCGCAGCTCACACTGCCACCCAACTTAGTGTTATCTGCAAATTTGGAGATATTAAATTTAATCCCCTCATCTAAATCATTAATGTACAATGTAAACAGCTGGGGCCCCAGCACAGAACCTTGCGGTACCCCACTAGTCACTGCCTGCCATTCTGAAAAGTACCCATTTACTCCTACTCTTTGCTTCCTGTCTGCCAACCAGTTCTCAATCCACGTCAGCACACGACCCCCATTCCCATGTGCTTTAACTTTGCACATTAATCTCTTGTGTGGGACCTTGTCGAAAGCCTTCTGAAAGTCCAAATGCACCACATCAACTGGTTCTCCCTTGTCCACTCTACTGGAAACATCCTCAAAAAATTCCAGAAGATTTGTCAAGATTTCCCTTTCACAAATCCATGCTGACTTGGACCTATCATGTCACCTCTTTCTAAATGCGCTGCTATGACATCCTTAATAATTGATTCCATCATTTTGCTCACTACCGATGTCAGGCTAACCGGTCTATAATTCCCTGTTTTCTCTCTCCCTCCTTTTTTAAAAAGTGGGGTTACATTGGCTACCCTCCACTGCATAGGAACTGATCCAAAGTCTATGGCATGTTGGAAAATGACTGTCAATGCATCCGTTATTTCCAAGGCCACCTCCTTAAATACTCTGGGATGCAGTCCATCAGGCCCTGGGGATTTATCGGCCTTCAATCCCATCAACTTCCCCAACACAATTTCCCGACTAATAAGGAGTTCCCTCAGTTCCTCCTTCTTATGAGACCCTCTGACCCCTTTTATATCCGGAAGGTGGTTTGTGTCCTCCTTAGTGAATACCGAACCATTGTACTTGTTCAATTGGTCTGCCATTTCTTTGTTCCCCACTATGACTTCCCCTGATTCTGACTGTAGGGGACCTACGTTTGTCTTTACTAACCCTTTTCTCTTTACATATCTATAGAAGCTTTTGCAGTCCATCTTAATGTTCACTGCAAGCTTCCTCTCGTACTCTATTTTCCCTGCCCTAATCAAACCCTTTGTCCTCTGCTGAGTTCTAAATTCCTCCCAGTCCCCGGGTTCGCTGCTATTTCTGGCCAATTTGTATGCCACTTCCTTGGCTTTAATACTATCCCTGATTTCCCTTGATAGCCACAGTTGAGCCACCTTCCCTTTTTTATTTTTACGCCAGACAGGGATGTACAATTGTTGTAGTTCATCCATGCGGTCTCTAAATGTCTGCCATTGCCCATCCACAGTCAACTCCTTAAGTATCATTCGCCAATCTATCCTAGCCAATTCACGCCTCATTCCTTCAAAGTTACCCTTCTTTAAGTTCTGGACCATGGTCTCTGAATTAACTGTTTCATTCTCCATCCTAATGCAGAATTCCACCATATTATGGTCACTCTTCCCCAAGGGGCCTCGCACAACAAGATTGCTAATTAATCCTCTCTCATTACACAACATGCAGTCTAGGATGGCCTGCCCCCTAGTTGATTCCTCGACATATTGGTCTAGAAAACCATCCCTTATGCACTCCAGGAAATCCTCCTCCACCGTATTGCTTCCAGTTTGGTTAGCCCAATCTATGTGCATATTAAAGTCACCCATTATAACTGCTGCACCTTTATTACATGCACCCCTAATTTCCTGTTTGATGCCCTTCCCAACATCATCACTACTGTTTGGAGGCCTGTACACAACTCCCACTAATGTTTTTTGTCCTTTGGTGTTCTGCAGCTCTACCCATATAGATTCCACATCATCCAAGCTAATGTCCTTCCTAACTATTGCATTAATCTCCTCTTTTGATCGAGGTGTTCAAAATCATCAGAGGTTTGATAGAATAGGAACATAGAAAATAGGTGCAGGAATAGGCCATTTCGGCCCCTCAAGCCTGCACCACTATTCAATATGATCATGGCTGATCCTCCATCTCAACACCATATTCCCACTTTCTCCCCATACCCCTTGATGCCTTTTGTGTCTGGAAATCTATCTATCTCCTTCTTAAATATATTCAGTGACTTGGCCTCCACAGCCTTCTGTGGTATAGAATTCCACAAGTTCACCACCCTCTGACCAATTGAACAAATACTTTGGTTCTGTCTTCATTAAGGAAGACTCGAATAACCTCTCGAAATAATAGGGGACAGAGGGTTTAGCGAGAAGGAGGAACTGAAGGAAATCCTTATTAGTCAGGAAATTGTGTTAGGGAAATTGATGGGATTGAATGCCAATAAATCCCCAGGGCCTGATAGTCTGCATCCCAGAGTACTTAAGGAAGTGGCCCTAGAAATAGTGGATCCATTGGTGGTCATTTTCCAACATTCTATAGACGCTGGATGAGTTCCTATGGACTGGAGGGTAGCTAATGTAACCCCACTGTTTAAAAAAGGAGGGAGAGAGAAAACAGGGAACTATAGACCAGTTAGCCTGACATCGGTAGTGGGGAAAATGTTGCAATCAATTATTAAAGATGTAATAACAGCGCATTTGGATAGCAGTGACAGGATTGGTCCAAGTCAGCATGGATTTATGAAAGGGAAATCATGCTTGACAAACCTTCTAGCATTTTTTGAGGATGTAACTAGTAGAGTGGACAAGGGAGAACCTGTGGATGTGGTGTATTTGGACTTTCAAAAGTCATTTGACAAGATCCTACACAAGAGATTAGTGTGCAAAATTAAAGCACATGGTATTGGGGGTAATGTATTGACATGGATAGAGAACTGGTTGGCAGACAGGAAGCAAAGAGTAGGAATAAACAGGTCCTTTCAGAAAGGCAGGCAGTGGCTAGTGGGGTACTGCTGGGACCCCAGTTATTTACAATATACATTACTGATTTAGACGAAGGAATTGAATGTAATATCTCCAAGTTTGCAGATGACACTAAGCTGGGTGGCAGTGTGAGCTGTGAGGAGGATGCTAAGAGGCTTCAGGGTGACTTGGACAGGTTAGGTGAGTGGGAAAATGCATGGCAGATGCAGTATAATGTGGATAAATGTGAGTTTATCCACTTTGGTGGCAAAAACAGGAAGGCAGAATATTATCTGAATGGTGACAGATTAGGAAAAGGGGAGGTGCAACGAGACCTGGGTGTCATAGTACATCAGTCATTGAAAGTTGGCATGCAGGTACAGCAGGCGGTTAAGAAGTCAAATGGCATGTTGGCCTTCATAGCGAAAGGATTTGAGTATCGGAGCAAGGAGGTCTTACTGCAGTTGTACAGGGCCTTAGTGAGGCCACACCTTGAATATTGTGCACAGTTTTGGTCTCCTCATCTGAGGAAGGACATTCTTGCTATTGAGGGAGTGCAGCGAAGGTTCACCAGATTGATTCCCGGGATGGCAGGATGTCATATGAAGAAAGATTGGATCGACTCGGCTTATGTTCACTGGAATTTAGAAGAATGAGAGGGGATCTCATAGAAACATATAAAATTCTGACGGGACTGGACAGGATAGATGCAGGAAGAATGTTCCCGATGTTGGGGAAGTCCAGAAACCGGGGTCACAGTCTAAGGGTAAGGGGTAAGCCAGTTAGGACCGAGATGAGGAGAAACTTCTTCACTCAGAGAATTGTGAACCTGTGGAATTCTCTGCCATAGAGAGTTGTTGATGCCAGTTCTTTGGATATGTTCAAGAGGGAGTTACATGTGGCCCTTATGGCTAAAGGGATCAAGGGGTATGTAGAGAAAGTAGGAATTGGGTACTGAAGTTGCATGTTCAGCCATGATCATATTGAATGGTGGTGCAGGCTCGAAGGGCCGAATGGCCTACTCCTGCACCTATTTTCCATGTTTCTAACAGAGCTCGCGAATCCCTGAGCCACCCCCTGAGTCATTCACTTACAGCAGCTGAGGTACCGGCCGTGGGCACAGCTCCAGGAGTACAGAGTCCAGTACGGGTATTCATACCATTGGCACTTGCCCTCCGACTCAAACTTCCCGTAACAAACATCGTGCTTGCGGCAACACCTGGGAGAGACGCAGGGATAATTCGTCAATACACGGAGACAAAGTCACCATCAGTCAATATAAAGAACAAGTGGCCATCAGTCAATATAGAGAACAATGGACCATCAGTCAATATACACAGCAAGGGGCCGTCAGTCAATACAGAGAGCAATGGACCATCAGTCAATATACAGAGCAAGGAACCTTCAGTAAATATACAGATTCAAGGGACCGTTAGTCAATATACAGAGCAAGGGACCATCAGTAAATATACAGAGCAAGGGACCGTTAGTCAATATACAGAGCAAGGGACCATCAGTCAATATACAGAGCAAGGGACCGTCAGTCAATATACACAGCAAGGGGCCATCAGTCAATATACACTGCAAGGGACCATCAGTCAATATACAGAGCAAAGGACCGTCAATCAATATACAGAGCAAGGGGCCATCAGTCAATATACAGAGCAAGGGACCATCAGTCAATATAAAGAGCAAGGGACCATCAATCAATATATGGCGATCAAGGGGTCGTCAGTCAATATACAGAGCAAGGGGCCATCAGTGAATATACAGAGCAAGGGGCCGTCAGTCAATGTACAGAGCAAGGGGCCATCAGTCAATATCTGGAGAACAAGGGGCCATCAGTCAATATATGGAGAGGAAGAGGCCATCAGTCAATATATGGAGAGGAAGAGGCCATCAGTCAATATCTGGAGAACAAGGGGCCATCAGTCAATATATGGAGAGGAAGAGGCCATCAGTCAATATATGGAGAGGAAGAGGCCATCATTCAATATACGGAGAGCAAGGGTCTATCAGTCAATATACAGAGCAAGAGGCCATCAGTCAATGTACAGAGCAAGGGTCCATCAGTCAATATACAGAGCAAGGGTCCATCAGTCAATGTACAGAGCAAGGGTCCATCAGTCAATGTACAGAGCAAGGGGCCATCAGTCAATATACAGAGCAAGGGTCCATCAGTCAATGTACAGAGCAAGGGGCCATCAGTCAATATACAGAGCAAGGGTCCATCAGTCAATGTACAGAGCAAGGGGCCATCAGTCAATGTACAGAGCAAGGGTCCATCAGTCAATGTACAGAGCAAGGGGCCATCAGTCAATATACAGAGCAAGGGTCCATCAGTCAATGTACAGAGCAAGGGTCCATCAGTCAATGTACAGAGCAAGGGGCCATCAGTCAATATACAGAGCAAGGGGCCATCAGTCAATATACAGAGCAAGGGTCCATCAGTCAATGTACAGAGCAAGGGGCCATCAGTCAATATACAGAGCAAGGGGCCATCAGTCAATGTACAGAGCAAGGGGCCATCAGTCAATATACAGAGCAAGGGTCCATCAGTCAATGTACAGAGCAAGGGGCCATTAGGGTGGGGAACGGCACTCGTCATTTAATGGGCTCTCTCGTGGGAACCTGAGAACAAATTCAATAGGGAAGGAAGTAAAGCTGAAATTGGAAAGCAAGAATGTAAAACGCGAATCTGTAAGACAGAGGAAACAGGGCTTAGTAAGTAGTAATCAAGGAGGTATTCCTGTGCTGAATGGTATATACTTCAATGCAAGGAGTAAAGCGAATAAGGTGGATGAGCTGAGAGCACAGGTAGACACTTGGGACTATAACATTACAGCCATTACAGAGACATGGCTGAAAGAAGGGCAGGTTTGGCAGCTCAATATTCCTGGTTACTGGAGATTTTTAGACAGGACAGAAAGGGAGGTAAAAGGGTGGCGGGGGCGGGGGGTGGGGGGTGAGGAGGGGTGGCGTGGTATTGATTAAAGAAACTATTACAGCAGTGAGGAGGGATATATGTTAGAGGGATTATTAAATGAGACCATATGGGTGAACTGAAAAATAAGCAAGGGGCGATCACACTGCTTATAGACCCCCTTTGGTCTCCCACAGGTGAGGTATGCAAACCTGTGCATAAGAATTGCCACGAGGGGGCCACACCTGTGGGAGACCAAAGGGTCACCTGTGCACCCTGGAGCAAGCAGGTATAAAAGGCAGTCCACCATGCTGCTGCCTCACTTTGGAGTTATATTAAAGAGACCAAGTTCACAATGGTTTGATGGAGTTATTCTGAGCCTAACAACTGGCGACGAGCCACACGTCACGAACTTTCACGCGGAAATGGCTGCTGTTGGTATTCTTGAGAGATTTGTTGAGGGTGATGATTGGGAAGCCTTCGTTGAGCTTCTTGACCAGTACTTCGTGGCCAACGACCTGGATACGGAAGAGACCGTGGCCAAGTGCAGGGCGATTCTCCTCACCTTATGTGGGTCTTCGATATATGGCCTCCTCAAAAATCTGCTAGCACCGGTCAAACCAATGGACAAGACTTACACAGAGCTGGTTCGGGAACACCTCAAGCTGAAGGAGAGCATCTAAATGGCCAGGTATCGCTTTTACACGCACCATCGCTCCGAGGGCCAGAACTTGCCGAGCTTTGTCACCGACCTAAGACGCCTTGCGGGACTGTGAGAATTTGCCAGAACTTTGGGGGAAATGTTGCGGGACCTTTTCATGCTTGGAATTGGCCACGAGGTCATTCTTTGTAAACTGCTGTTTGCGCAAGGCCATCACGATAGCCCAGGCTTTCATATCCACGAGCGACAACACGAAACAGATATCTTCACAGCATCGAAGCTCACCGGCAAGTACTGTGAATAAAATAATGCCTTCAGTAGGCAGAACTGTACATGGCAGGGCCTACACGACCACAGAGACTAGGCCTAGGGTGACTGAGTCTGCTGTGGGGTGTGAATGCGAATCCATTAACACCATGTTGGCGCTGCGGGGGCAGTCATAGAGCCCATCAATGTCGATTCAAGCACTATGTGTGCAAGGGCTGTGGAACAATGGGGCACCTCCAGCGAATGTGCAAGCGACCTCGGACCCACCACGTGGCAGAGTCAGCAGAGAGCGACCAATCCAGCGCGGATCACACTGAACGAGCAGGAGAGGCAACTCAACCTGAGGATGAAGAGGAAGTGTATGGGGTGCACACCTTCACCACCAAAAGATAATGTTAAAAGTTAAATTTAATGGCATTCCAGTCTCCATGGAATTGGACACGGGGGCGAGTCAATCAATCATGAGCCAGAAGGCTTTTGAGAAACTGTGGGGCAACAAGGCACAGAGGCCAAACTGAGCCCGATTCACCCAATGTTGTGCTCTTACACCAAAGAACTCATGCTTGTTATCGGCAGTGCGGCAGTGAAAGTATCGTACGATGGAACGGTGCATGATTTACCACTATGGATTGTACCAGGCGATGGCCCAACGCTGTTCGGCAGAAGCTGGCCAGGAACAATCCGATGGAACTGGGACGACATCAAAGCACTGTCTTCGGTGGATGATGCCCCATGCGTCCAGGTGCTAAACAAATTCCTGGTGCTATTTGAGCCAGGCATCGGCAACTTCACAGGCACCAAGGTGTAGATCCATCTTGTTCCTGGGGCACGGCCCGTTCATCACAAGGCCCGAGCAGTCCAATATATGATGCGAGCGAAAGTCGAGATCGAGCTGGATAGACTTCAACGAGAGGGAATAATATCGCCAGTCGAGTTCAACGAGTGGGTCAGTCCAATCGTGCTAAAGAACGATGGGACGGTCAGAATCTGCGGCGACTACAATGTGACGATTAACCGAGTCTTGTTACGGGACCAGTACCCACTACCCAAAGCAGAGGACTTATTCGCAACGCTAGCGGGGGGAAAATCGTTCACCAAGCTAGATCTAACCTCTGCTTACATGACACAGGAGCTGGCTGAACCGTCAAAGAAATTGACGTGCATCAACACGCACAGAGGACTGTTCATGTACCACAGATGCCCCTTTGGGATTCGCTCGGCTGTGGCCATCTTCCAGAGGAACATGGAGAGTCTGCTGAAATCGGTTCCGTGCACCGTGGTGTTCCAAGACGATATCTTGATCACCGGTCACACCACCACTGAACACTTGCACAACCTGGAATAGGTTCTAAAGCGACTGGACAGAGTGGGACTCAGGCTGAAACGCTCCGAGTGTGTTTTCCTGACGCCAGAGGTCGAATTTCTGGGGAGAAAGATTGCGGCGGACGGCATCAGACACATGGACTCCAAGACATCAAGGGTTGAGCACTTTGCTGGAACCCTTGCATTTATTGCTACTCAAGGGTGATGACTGGGTTTGGGGTAAATCTCAAGAGACAGCCTTTAACAAGGCCAGAAACCTGCTCTGCTCTAACAAGTTACTTGTATTGTATGACCCATGTAAACATTTATACTAGCTTGTGATGCGTCGTCATATGGGGTCGGTTGTGTGTTACAGCAAGCAAATGTGTCATGCAAACTGCAATCAGTTACATATGCATCCAGAAGTTTATTCAAGGCTGAAAGAGCCTACAGTATGGTTGAGAAAGAAGCATTAGCATGTGTATACGGGGTTAAAAAAAATGCACCAATATCTATTTGGGCTCTGGTTCGAGCTCGAAACCGACCACAAACCGTTTACTTCACTGCTCTCAGAAAGCAAAGGTATTAATACCAATGCTTCATCCCGCATCCAAAGATGGGCACTAACGTTATCTGCGTATGACTATGTAATCCGCCACAGACCAGGCACTGAGAACTGCACTGATGCCCTCAGTCGGCTACCATTGCCCACCACCAGGGTGGAAATGGCGCGACCCGCAGACTTGCCTCTGGTAATGGATGCTTTTGAGAGCGAGGGGTCACCCATCACGGCTCGCCAGATCAGGACCTGGACTAGCCAGGACCCGGTGCTATCACTAGTAAAAAGCTGTGTCCTCAATGGGAGCTGGTCGGTGGTTCCCTGGGAAATGCAAGATGAAATTAAGCCATTGAGGCGGGAGTCGAGAGAGGCAGCGGCCTATAAAAGGCTCAGCAGTCCGGGGAGCGTCGAGAGAGGCGGGAGTCGAGAGAGGCAGCGGCCTATAAAAGGCTCAGCAGTCCGGGGAGCGTTGAGAGAGGCGGGAGTCGAGAGAGGCAGCGGCCTATCAAAGGCTCAGCAGTCCGGGAGCGTTGAGAGAGGCGGGAGTCGAGAGAGGCGGGAGTCGAGAGATGCAGTGGCCTATAAAAGGCTCAGCAGTCCGGGGAGCGTCGAGAGAGGCGGGAGTCGAGAGAGGCAGCGGTCTATAAAAGGCTCAGCAGTCCGGGGAGCGTTGAGAGAGGCGGGAGTCGAGAGAGGTGGGAGTCGAGAGAGGCGGGAGTCGAGAGAGGCGGGAGTCGAGAGAGGCGTACCGGTGCAGCTCCAGCTGAGAGAGAAGGCAAAAAAGGCAAAAAAGAAGTAGAAAGAAATCAAAAGGTGACGTCACAGCCAACGTGGTAAGTGATTGGCTGCTGATTGGTGAGTAGTTTTTCTTTTTTTTTATATTAGTCAGTAACTTTTAACATTGTTGTCGCCAATTTAAGTGTATCTAAGGGTTAAGTCATGGCAGGACAGCTCGGTCACGTGATATGCTCCTCCTGTACCATGTGGGAACACTGGGACAACACCAGTGTCCCTGACGACTACATGTGCGGGAAGTGTATCCACCTCCGGCTCCTGACGGTCTGCGTTGCGGAGTTGGAGCTGAGGGTGGATTCACTCTGGAGCATCCACGATGCTGAGAATGACGTGAGTAGCACGTGGAGCGAGTTGGTCTTACCGCAGGAGAAGGGTCCACAGCCAGCGAGGGAATGGAAGACCAGCAGGAAGAGCAGTGCAAGGAAGGTAGTGCAGGGGTCCCCTGCGGTCATCCCACTGCAAAACAGATACACTGCTTTGAGTACTGTTGAGGGGGATGACTCATCAGGGGAGGGCAGCAGCAGCCAAGTTCATGGCACCGTTACGGGCTCTGTTGCACAGGAGGGCAGGAAAAAGAGTGGGGGAGCGATAGTGATAGGGGATTCAATTGTAAGGGGAATAGATAGGCGTTTCTGCGGCCGCAACCGAGACTCCAGGATGGTATGTTGCCTCCCTGGTGCAAGGGTCAAGGATGTCTCGGAGCGGGTGCAGGACATTCTAAAAAGGGAGGGAGAACAGCCAGTTATCGTGGTGCACATTGGTACCAACGACATAGGTAAAAAAAGGGATGAGGTCCTACGAAATGAATTTAAGGAGCTAGGAGCTAAATTAAAAAGTAGGACCTCAAAAGTAGTAATCTCGGGATTGCTACCAGTGCCACGTGCTAGTCAGAGTAGGAATCGCAGGATAGCTCAGATGAATACGTGGCTTGAGCAATGGTGCAGCAGGGAGGGATTCAAATTCCTGGGGCATTGGAACCGGTTCTGGGGGAGGTGGGACCAGTACAATCCGGACGGTCTGCACCTGGGCAGAATCGGAACCAATGTCCTCGGGGGAGTGTTTGCTAGTGCTGTTGGGGAGGAGTTAAACTAATATGGCAGGGGGATGGGAACCAATGCAGGGAGATACAGGGAAACAAAAAGGAGGCAAAAGCAAAAGACAGAAAGGAGATGAGGAAAAGTGGAGGGCAGAGAAACCCAAGGCAAAGAACAAAAAGGGGCATTGTACAGCAAAATTCTAAAAGGACAGAGCGTGTTAAAAAAACAAGCGTAAAGGCTTTGTGTCTTAATGCAAGGAGTATCCGCAATAAGGTGGATGAATTAACTGTGCAAATAGGTGTTAACAAATATGATGTGATTGGGATTACGGAGACGTGGCTCCAGGATGATCAGGGCTGGGAACTCAACATCCAGGGGTATTCAACATTCAGGAAGGATAGAATAAAAGGAAAAAGAGGTGGGGTAGCATTGCTGGTTAAGGAGGAGATTAAGGCAATAGTTAGGAAGGACATTAGCTTGGATGATGTGGAATCTATATGGGTAGAGCTGCAGAACACCAAAGGGCAAAAAACGTTAGTGGGAGTTGTGTACAGGCCTCCAAACAGTAGTAGTGATGTTCGGGAGGGCATCAAACAGGCAATTAGGGGTACATGCAATAAAGGTGCAGCAGTTATAATGGGTGACTTTAATATGCACATAGATTGGGCTAACCAAACTGGAAGCAATACGGTGGAGGAGGATTTCCTGGAGTGCATAAGGGATGGTTTTTTAGACCAATATGACGAGGAACCAACTAGGGGGGAGGCCATCTTAGACTGGGTGTTATATAATGAGAGAGGATTAATTAGCATCTCGTTGTGCGAGGCCCCTTGGGGAAGAGTGACCATAATATGGTGGAATTCTGCATTGGGATGGAGAATGAAACAGTTAATTCAGAGACCATGGTCCAGAACTTAAAGAAGGCTAACTTTGAAGGTATGAGGCGTGAATTGGCTGGGATGGATTGGCAAATGATACTTAAGGGGTTGACTGTGGATGGGCAATGGCAGACATTTAGAGACCGCATGGATGAACTACAACAATTGTACATTCCTGTCTGGCATAAAAATAAAAAAGGGAAGGTGGCTCAACCGTGGCTATCAAGGGAAATCAGGGATAGTATTAAAGCCAAGGAAGTGGCATACAAATTGGCCAGAAATAGCAGCGAACCTGGGGACTGGGAGAAATTTAGAACTCAGCAGAGGAGGACAAAGGGTTTGATTAGGGCAGGGAAAATGGAGTATGAGAAGAAGCTTGCAGGGAACATTAAGACGGATTGCAAAACTTTCTATATATATGTAAAGAGAAAAAGGTTAGTAAAGACAAACGTAGGTCCCCTGCAGTCAGAATCATGGGAAGTCATAACGGGGAACAAAGAAATGGCGGACCAATTGAACAAGTACTTTGGTTCGGTATTCACGAAGGAGGACACGAACAACCTTCCGGTTATAAAAGGGGTCGGGGGGTCTAGTAAGAAGGAGGAACTGAGGGAAATCCTTATTAGCCGGGAAATTGTGTTGGGGAAATTGATGGGATTGAAGGCCGATAAATCCCCAGGGCCTGACGGATTGCATCCCAGAGTACTTAAGGAGGTGGCCTTGGAAATAGTGGATGCATTGACAGTCATTTTCCAACATTCCATAGACTCTGGATCAGTTCCTATGGAGTGGAGGGTAGCCAATGTAACCCCACTTTTTAAAAAAGGAGGGAGAGAGAAAACAGGGAATTATAGACCGGTCAGCCTGACATCGGTAGTGGGTAAAATGATGGAATCAATTATTAAGGATGTCATAGCAGTGCATTTGGAAACAGGTGACATGATAGGTCCAAGTCAGCATGGATTTGTGAAAGGGAAATCATGCTTGATAAATCTTATGGAATTTTTTGAGGATGTTTCCTGTAGAGTGGACAAGGGAGAACCAGTTGATGTGGTATATTTGGACTTTCAGAAGGCGTTCGACAAGGTCCCACACAAGAGATTGATGTGCAAAGTTAGAGCACATGGGATTGGGGGTAGTGTGCTGACATGGATTGAGAACTGGTTGGCAGACAGGAAGCAAAGAGTAGGAGTAAATGGGGACTTTTCAGAATGGCAGGCAGTGACTAGTGGGGTACCGCAAGGTTCTGTGCTGGGGCCCCAGCTGTTTACACTGTACATTAATGATTTAGATGGGGGGATTAAATGTAGTATCTCCAAATTTGCGGATGACACTAAGTTGGGTGGCAGTGTGAGCTGCGAGGAGGATGCCTTGAGGCTGCAGAGCGACTTGGATAGGTTAGGTGAGTGGGCAAATGCATGGCAGATGAAGTATAATGTGGATAAATGTGAGGTTATCCACTTTGGTGGTAAAAACAGAGAGACAGACTATTATCTGAATGGTGACAGATTAGGAAAAGGGGAGGTGCAAAGAGACCTGGGTGTCATGGTACATCAGTCATTGAAGGTTGGCATGCAGGTGCAGCAGGCGGTTAAGAAAGCAAATGGCATGTTGGCCTTCATAGCAAGGGGATTTGAGTACAGGGGCAGGGAGGTGTTGCTTCAGTTGTACAGGGCATTGGTGAGGCCACACCTGGAGTATTGTGTACAGTTTTGGTCTCCTAATCTGAGGAAGGACATTCTTGCTATTGAGGGAGTGCAGCGAAGGTTCACCAGACTGATTCCCGGGATGGCGGGACTGACCTATCAAGAAAGACTGGATCAACTGGGCTTGTATTCACTGGAGTTCAGAAGAATGAGAGGGGGCCTCATAGAAACATTTAAAATTCTGACGGGGTTAGACAGGTTAGATGCAGGAAGAATGTTCCCAATGTTGGGGAAGTCCAGAACCAGAGGTCACAGTCTAAGGATAAGGGGTAAGCCATTTAGGACCGAGATGCGGAGGAACTTCTTCACCCAGAGAGTGGTGAACCTGTGGAATTCTCTACCACAGAAAGTTGTTGAGGCCAATTCACTAAATATATTCAAAAAGGAGTTAGATGAGGTCCTTACTACTAGGGGGATCAAGGGGTATGGTGAGAAAACACGAATGGGGTACTGAAGTTGAATGTTCAGCCATGAACTCACTGAATGGTGGTGCAGGCTAGAAGGGCCGAATGGCCTACTCCTGCACCTATTTTCTATGTTTCTATGTTTCTATGTTTTCCACCGACATAAGGATGAATTGTTCATCCAATCAGATTGTTTCCTATGAGGGAATTGCGTGGTTTTGCAAAAAAAAGGCAGGGGAATATTGATATGCGACCTACACAGTACCCACCCAGACATAGTTATGATGAAGGCTATCAGCAGGTCGAATTGGAGTCATGTGTACACCAATGTAACACTTGCTCACAGTTGAGCAATGCACCCAGGGAGGCCCCACTGAGCCTGTGGTCATGACCCTCCAAACCGTGGTTCAGGGTCCACGTAGATTTTGCCGGCCCTTTTCCAGGAAAGATGTTTCTAGTAGCAGTGGACGCTTACTCTAAATGGATTGAATGTATAATAATGTCATCATGTACATCCACTGCCACCATTGAAAACCTCAGGGCCATGTTCGCCATCCATGGTTTGCCCGATGTTCTTGTTAGTGACAATGGACCATGTTTCACCAGCTCGGAATTCAACGAGTTCATGACCCGTAATGGCATTAAGCATGTCAGGTCTGCACCATTCAAGCCCGTATCTAACGGTCAAGTGGAACGGACAGTCCAAACCATCTAGCAGAGCTTGAAACGTGTAACGGACAGCTCCTTGCAGACCGGGCTATCTCGGGTCCTGCTCAGCTACCGGACGTGCCCCACTCGATCGCCAGGCATCCCCCTACAGAGTTGTTAATGAAGAGAGCACTCAAAACCAGGCTCTCCTTAGTCCACCCGGATCTGAATGATCATGTCGAAACCCGGCGTCACCAGCATAACGTGTACCTCGATCGCGCGGCTGTATCGCGTGACATCGAGGTTAATGACCCTGTGTTTGTTCTCAGTTACGGTCATGGTCTCAAATGGGTCGCTGGCACTGTCTCAGCCAAGGAGGGGAATAGAGTGTTTGTTGTGAAATTGTCGAATGGGCAAATGTGCAGAAAGCAGTTGGATCAGACCAAACTGCGATTCATGGACAACCAAGAACAGTTTGAAGAGAACATTACCATCATTGATCCACCAACACACACCCAACCAGCAATCGACCTCGCTGTCAAGCACGAGAATGAACCCATCATGCCCGACAGTCCAATCAGACCAGCCGCGCTGCCGTGCAGCAATAACCTGACCAACTCGCCCATGCCAGGGCTTGCACTCAGGCGATCAACCCGGGAACGTAGAGCGCTAGATCACCTCAACCTGTAAATAACTTGTACGTAAGACTTTGTGGGGGTGGGGGGGGGGTAGTGACGTTATATATGTAAACCTCATCAATTTGTAAGACTTGCCACTAGAAGGCACACCTGTGGGAGACCTAAGGGTCACCTGTGCACCCTGGAGCAAGCAGGTATAAAAGGCAGCCCACCATGCTGCTGCCTCACTTTGGAGTTATATTAAAGAGACCAAGGTCACCATGGTTTGAGCTTACAACACAGTCTCATGGAGTTATTCTGAACTTAACACCCCCAAATAGCGGGAGGGAGATAGAGGAGCAAATATGTCGGCAAATTGCTGTGAAGTCCAAAAATCATTGGGTAGTAATAGTAGGGGATTTTAACTACCCTAATTTTGATTGGGACAAATATAGTGTGAAGGGTATAGAGCGTGCAGAATTCCTAAATGCATTGAAGAGAACTTTTTTAGCCAGTATGTAACAAGCCCAACACGGGAGGGGGCAGTTCTAGGGAGCACTTGGGTGCCAGTGACCGTAATTCAGTCAGATTCAAGTTATTTATGGATAAGGACAAGGATAGACCAGGAATAAAAGTTCCAAATTGGGGAAAAGCTAATTTTGCTAAGTTAAGGAGTGATTTGGCCACAGTGGACTGGAAACAGCTACTTGTGGGTAAATCAGTGTCGGAACAGTGGGAGGCATTCAAGGAGGAGATCAGGAAGGCTCAGGGCAAACATGTGCCCTTAAAGAAAAAGGGTGGGACTAACAATTCTAGAACCCCCAGATGTCTAGGGACTTACAGGGGAGGATAAAGAAAAAAAGGGAAGCTTATGTCATATACCGACTACTAAATATTGTAGAATCTCTGGAGGAATATACAAAGTTCAGAGGTAAAATTAAAAGGGATATTAGGAAAGCTAAGCGAGAGCATGAAAAATTC